>NC_046663.1:90950082-90962562 GCF_010883055.1 Belonocnema kinseyi | reverse complement strand
AATTTCCATGCCCTCTTACCCGCTCTAATACTTAACTTATCCCTTTGCGCTTCTTCTCTCACCATATATCCTGGCGTTCTCCAGTCTGCCCCTAGTGTCCACCTTATATACCTTTCTCGTAAACTCTCAATATCTTTTCTTTCTGTCCATCCCCATATCTCTGCTCCATAACCTAAAATCGGCCATACCATTCCCCATATCTGTTTCATTACCCCTGCTGCTTTTTTTATCCTTTCTCTTATATGAGCTGTATGATCTCCATTCGTCTGCAAGATATATCCCAAATATTTATACTCTTTGACTTCTTCTAACTTTATTCCTTTCCATCTCCCTTTCCATTCTTTCTTCCTTCCTCCTCCTTTTCTAAACCTCATTAACTTTGTCTTTTCTACATTTACATTCAGCTTTTTCCCATCTAAGTATTTCTCTAATCCTGTAATTAATCCCGCCATCCCTTCTTCATCCTCTGCCATCAACACTATGTCTTCTGCGTATGCCAGTGTATATATCTTTTCCTTTCGTATCCTAACTCCTCCCCAACCCTTTCTCCTGATATCTTCTTCCAAGTCTGATATTAATAAATTAAATAAAAGTGGGCTCAGAGGACACCCTTGTCTCACACCTCTCACCAACCAGAAACTATCTCCTACTTGCTCTCCTACCTTTACCTTGCTTCTCGTCTCCCTAAAAATTTCTGATACTCTCTTTATTAATCCCTCTCTTATCCCCTTTTTTACCATAACTTTGTCTATTTCGCCTTGGTCTAATGAGTCAAACGCCGCCTTTAAGTCCACGAACATTGCTATCATTGCCCCTTTTTCCCTTTTAATTCTCTTATTTACTAGATAGTTCAGAACAAATGTGTTGTTCATTACCCCCATTCCTTTTCTAAACCCTGTCTGATTCGGTGACTCGATCTTTTTTTCTTCAACTTCTATCTTCAATCTCTCCGACAAAATAGTTACATATACTTTATACAGTGTTGGACTCAACGTCATCCCTCTATAATCTTTAACCTCCTCTCCCTTGCCTTTCTTTACTATTGGTATAACTACTCCTTCTTTCCATAACTCTGACCACCCCTCTCCTCTCCATACTCTATTACACATTATCCATGCCCATTCCTCTAGTTCCTCCCCTCCATATTTCCATACTTCATTTGGGATCTCATCTATACCAGGTGCCTTTCCATCCTTCATTATTCCTAAAACTTTAACTATTTCTTCCCTTGAAATTTCCTCTTCCTCGTCTCTTTCTCTACCATATTTTCCTCCCTTCACAACTTTTCTCTCTACTCCTCCTAGAAAATCCAAAAAATATTTCTTCTATTCTATCATTTCAATATCTTGGTTTAATCTTATTCTTCTTTTTCTTTCTCTATTTACTACCTTCCATAACCTCTTCTTCCCTCCTAGCCTTCTCCGCCTCTTCCTCAAACCTTTTATTCTCTTCCTCTTTCTTCTAATAACACAATTCAGTATACTCTTTCTTTTTTTTCCTATATTCTTCCCCATTACTTTTTTCTTTTCTCCATTTTCTTAATTCCTTTCTGACCTCCTTTTTTTCTCTTTACAGTCCTCATCCCACTCACTTCTATTCCCCCCTTTACTAACTTCATTATTATTTGTGCACTCTAATCCTATTTTTATTTCTCCTATCATTTTTTCCATCTCCTCGTCCACATTTCCCTCTCCCATTTTGATATTTCTTATTTTTTTTCTAAACTGTTCTTTTCCTTCCCTTGGCCAAGCCCCTTTTCCTACACTTTTTACATTTGCTTCCCTTTTACTCATATTGCTATTCCTTTTTTGTCCCTCTAATGTCACTATTAAGGGAAAGTGATCCGAATCAATATATTCTCCTACTTCTAGTTTCTTAACCTTCTCTCTTCCCTCATCATCTACTATCACATAATCAATTACCATTCCCCTTTCACTTCCTGAGCGTGTATATTCTCCTTTTTCATCCCCTTCTATATTCTCGTTTAAGATATACCATCCCAACTCCTCCAAGCTCTTCACCAACTTTTTTCCCTCCCCATTTAGTACCTTATCTTTGGATTTTCTTCCTTTCTCTTCTCCCCATTCCCTTCCTCCTCTGTCTCTTGTTCTCGCATTGAAATCATCACCTACTATCATCCTAATCTCTTCTTTATTTTCTTCAATCATTTCTTTAATCTCCTCTGCTTTTTCCTGCATATCACCGTTCACATAAATCCCCACTACCTTCCACTTCTCACCTCCCATCATAGCCTCTTCTACTATTACTCCTTCTTTTTGTTCATTCCTGTCTTTCTTATCTTTCCCTGTTATACATTCATTTCAAATCAAAGGGTTCAAAATTCAATAATAAATTATTTTAAATTTGTGAATTTAAATAATTTTTATCACGAAGCGATTCAAATTGGAACATGTGAAATTCAAAAAATAACCTGGATGTTTCAAAGCTTCTGAAATTATAGAATTTCAAATTGTTGTTACATCAAAATATTATAATTTATTAAACAATTTTTCCTAAGATCGAAACATAAATTCAGCACCAATTTAATTGCTTAATATGCAATATTTTTGACTTTTAAATAATTCATTTATTAAATCTTGAAATGAAAATTACACGATTATAGGAAATATTGTAAATAAGTGCTTTGAAATTTTATAAAAATAATGTAAAATCCCTTGAATTCTCGTGAAGATATTTCTTGAAATCCCTTGATATTTTAGAAGTTCTATGAAATCATTTCAGATCCTAAAAAAATAATAAAAATACCTTCTTTAGAGTCTTTGAAAATTTTTTTCAAATCCTTTCAGATCATGAAGATCTCTGAAAATTCCTTGTTGAAATCCCTAACAATTTTTTCAAGCTTTTGAACATTCCTTGGATTCTTTTAAAATACTATAAGATCAAAATCTTTGGATATACAATTGAATTTTAGAAAATCTCTTTAAATCTTCAAAATCTCTACTCGATTCTTGTGAAAAAATTCTTTGAAATTCCATTGAAGTATTATAAAATACAGTTTCCCCCTGAAATTTCTTTAAATCTCATTATATTTCTTGAAATCCGTTCACATTTTTAAAATTGTATAAAATCACTGAAAACCTTTGTAATGCTGTAAAACTCCGTGAAATCTTTTTAAATTCCTTCAAAATTCTTCCAAATTTGTCAAAATTTAAGGAAATTATTTAACATTGCATGCATTTGTTAAATTCCTTCGGGTCACTAAAATCCTTGAAAATTTCTTTGAATTTGTTTAAAACATTAAATTTGATAAAGATCCGCAAAATTCCTTGGATTATTTTTAAATACCCTAAAATTGGCATATTCTTTAAAAACTCTGTAAATATGTACATTGAAATTGATTGAAGTCTCTTAAAGTACCCTTAAGATGCTAAAATTCTTAAATTCTGTAAAACTCTTTGAAATATCTTGAAATCTCTTGGAATCTTTAAGGATATCTAAAAATGGTTAAAATTCCTTTAAATCTTTCAAAGTTTTTAAAATCTTTTAAAATAATTCGAAATATTTGAAAATCTTTTTATAATTTTTGAAATCTCTTGATTGTTGTGAATAAATGATTTAAAATCTGATTAAAAAATTACCAAGTCCTGTTAATTTTTTAAAATCTATTGAAAATTCTTGTAATATTTGAAATCCTATGGGATCCTTTGATATTCTGGGAAATTCGTTTAAATAGCTTATCGAGAATCTTAAAAATTCTTTGACCTTTTATAGAATTCTGCGAGATGCATTTAGATTTCTTAAAAATCCTTTCAAATCTTCTGTAATTTTAAGAAATTCTTTAAACTGTACTGTGTTTTTCTAAATTCCTGCAAATGATTGAAATCCTTAGAAATTTCTTAAAATTGTTTAAATTTCTTAGAAGATATTAAGAATCTTTAAAATACCTTGGATTTTTCAAAAATATTCTAAATTCTTCCAATGGGTTGAAAAATAAATGGTTTGAAATCCCTCAATTCTTGTTAATAAATTACTTGAATTTCATAAAAATATTATCAAGTCCTTTCAATTTATTAAAATCTATTGAAAATTTATTGGAATATTTAAATCCTATGGGATCCTTTGATTTTCGGGGAAAGTCATTAAAATACCTTATTAGGAATCTTTCAAATTCTTTCAAATTACTGAAATACTTTGAAATTGTATAAAATTTCGTGAAATTCGTTGAAAATTTCTTAAGAGTACTTCAAAATACAGTGAAACTCTTCTATAGCGCCAATGCTGACGGTGGGTGGGAACTAACTCATCATAGCCGCGCAGCTCCTGATATACCTACCTGCGGTGCGGCGTTAATTCTCAGAAGGGATATGGAAGGGAGGGCTATTGAATAGTTTCACTCTATTTGGAAATCCTTGAAACATGCTAAAATCCCTTGGAATATCATAGAATATTTTAGCTGGAATCAATAAATAAAAATGTTGAATGATTTTACCGATAGCAGTAATTTTAAAATTTCTGAAAAAAATTGTATGGATATTTTCTTATAGTATATAATTGATTTCCTATAAGGTTCATTTGCTAAAAATATTTTTTAACAGTATCGACCTCCCCCTCCCCATGAAAAATATAACGTAACCTTTTCTGCCCCCCCCCCACACCCTAAAAAGAAGCTGGAACGTAGAAATTAATGGACGGCCCCCGATTCAAAGATATGAAAATCCATGAGTTGGGGAGTGTTGGCTGTTACAAAAACAAAAATAACTTTTTTCAAATACACTCAACTCCTGATATAAGAATCCACGATTTACGATAATCTTTGAACTCAGTTGCATCAGGTTGCATCATGCGTTAAAATCCAATAGAAATGATTGATGTAGCCCTTTCTCTTTAAGATTGGATTCCCCCTTTTAGGATCAAGGCCAAGGCAAGCCATGCCCAAAACCATTTTTATATCGGGAGTTAAATGTATATTAAAATTTAAGAAATTTAAATGAGATTAAAATCAAATTTAAAATTCTATTTAACATCCAATACTCGAGTTAATTTGCAGAATTCCAGAAAATAAGACCAAGAATCAATCGACAAAATTTGAATAATCATTATGAAATGTACCTATTGCAATTTGAAAAAAGATCAAAATTTTCCTCAAAAAGAAATGAAAACATTTTTTTTACAAAAATGAAAAAGAGTACAGAAAAATGAGAAGGCAACCAACAAAATCCTCCTCATTCTCTTTTTTATTTCTTTCGTCTTTTTATTTTTATTATCATGAAATCACATACAAAAAATATTTGCAAAAAATAATCACCAACGTTTCGGCACTCATACAACACTCCTACCAAGGCAAGAAAAAATTGAGCAGCTAAACAACAACGAACCCACGGTACTCTCTCCCTGATATCTGAGAATCAAATCCTTTTCATTTTTCATTCCTCTTTTTTATTTTTGTAAAAAAAAGTTTTTCTCTTTTCTTTTTTGGGAAAAATTAGGGAATTTTTAAAATGAAGTTTTGCAGCAACCCTGATATAATATTCCTGTTTGTAATTTATTCGCTTTGTATTTTTATTCATGCTTTTTTTGCAGTTGCTCTCTCCTAAAAATTATATTTTTTGTTATAAATTTTACTACTTGTTTGAAAATTCAACAATTTTGTTAAAAAATCATCCTTACTGGTAGAAAATTCCACTGTTTTGTTAAAAATTTGTGTTTTTGAGTTGAAAATTAAAGTATCGTTGTGGAAAATTTACTTTCCATTGAAAATTTATATTTTGATGTTGAATAGTCAACCTTAATCTTTTTATGGATGAAAATTTAACTATTTTTGTTGTTGATCTGTTTGGTTAAAAATTAATGTTATTTGTTTAAAGATTCAACTATTTTGTTTGAAATTAATTTTAAAACCACTTTTTTAAGAAATCATTTTCTTGTTGCAGATTCCTATTCTTAGTTAAAAATTCCTCTCTTTATTTGAAAATCTAATTATTTTGTTGAAAATCTATCGTTTTAAATTTTAAATTGAAGTGCGTGATTAAAAAGTTGAAAGACTATGTTCCACACAATGTTCCTTTTTTTAATGAAGGTTTATTTTTTGGTTGAAAATTTAACTATTTTGTTGATAATTGATTTTTTGTTGTTGAAAACTCATAATTTCTGGTGAAAAATTCCATATTTGTACAGAAAATTTTTGTTTGTTTGTTTGTTCCTGTAATGTGTTTGACAAAGTGAAACATAACTTAAAATTTAATTAACAATGGGCATTTATATGTGTATGAGAATCATCCGTCAATCATGAAAATCTACTAAATACTATACAATTTCGCATAGAACTACATTATATTATTGTCAAATGCACTCAATTTATTAAAATTTGATTAATTATTATTATAATTATAAAATATCTCATATTAAATACGCCAAATTTCCATTGTGTCAAGTATCATATTTGATTATTTCTAGAAATCATAAATTACGTACAGTAAGAGGGGGTTTTGGAGGAGATGGAGTTTAAAATATTTTAGCATGTTTCGTTACAGAGGGAGGAGGTAATTTCAGTACGCCTGCATACGTTATTCAACTTCCTATATTTTTTTATAAATAAACTTGCAATCATTATTTCTTAAAAATATTGTAGGCTGCAATTTTTTATTTAACAATAATTATGTAGGGTTTCATATTTTCGTTTTCTCTTTAGCTGAAAGTTGCAATTCCTATTTAATCCTAATACTGTAGTTTTTTGGCCTAGAAATGTAACAATTTTATTGGACTTTAACTATATTGTTGAAAATTTGTATAAACTATTATGTTAAAAATTATTGTTTTTCATTGAAACTTAATTTTTCTAAGATTTATCCTAATCTATTTTTACTTGAAAATTCATGTACTTTGTTGAAAATTATCTTTTTTGGTAGAAAATAGGTTAAAAATGCAAATTTTTGGTTAAAAATACCTTTCTTTGGTTGAATATTCATGATTTTAGTTAAAAACTAATACCTTTGGTTAAAAATTAAACTATTTTGAGTCGAAAAATAGGTTGTTTGTTTAGTTAAAAATGAATTTTTTTAAAAATTGAAACTGCATCTATTGCATTTTCTCTTCATAAATGTATATTTTTGAGTTCAAAATTTATTTGGTTGTAAACTTGCCTTTTTTGGATTAAAAGTTCAATTATTTTGATACTAAATTCATATTCCTGGGGTTTGGTTTAAAAATTAGTCTATTTTGGTTGAGGATTCAACTAAATGGTTGAAAATTCTAGTTTTTGTTTTTAATTCAACTTTTCTTTGTGGTTGAAAATTAGGGATTATTTACCAAATACATGATACAATTAGAGGGTGGGGGGGGGGGTGACTGATAGTTGATTTTTTCATTTTTGGTGGTTACGTAATTTGTGGATGATTCCTTAGATGATTCGATATGAACGTTGCTACTAAAAGAGATTAAAATTTTTTACAAACGAACATTTTCTTTTGCACTTACATTATTGATCTTTTGAGTGTAACGTTGTTCTTATACTTTAACTAAATTTAGGACGATCAGGGAAAATGAAAAATTGGCCATCGAAAACTCAGAGAAAGTTAGAAAATTTAGAAAACTGGGATGTTTTAGCAATTCAGAATTTTTTATTATTCAATTTCTTCACGGAAGAAAAAGTTGACTGACCTATAGAATTTTTTGGTTGAACTAATAAAAAAGATTCGATACAAGGGCAGCTGGGAACCAAAGATGTATCCTTGACAACGAATTTCGAAAATTAATATTTTATTTATGTTTTTATCAGTGAGTGCATTAGTCAACTGTTATCGATAGGCAGATTATAATAATTATTGCTTTTCTCTGTTGACAGTAAATTTTAGGATGAGAAAAAATTCGATAAAATAGCAAGCGGTAAAGATAATGAAAACCGGTCATTAATTTATAATCGAGAGTCGTACATCTTAATTAATCGAACATAGAGTGCCTTTGATAGCTATTTGTTGCATAACAACAGACGCTCAGATAGAATTTCCTTAATCTAAAATAAATTGCTTCTCTCACCTGCAGCTCATCAAATGTAGTCATCAATTTAAATTTATTCAAATACCTCTACTATGCAGGATAACTCGCGAGTTTCAACATATTATGTGAGGTACACACGGAAAGTGGTCTTCTTTTAACTTACTCCCGTGCCAATTTTATTCATTTCTTCTTTTATTTATTTTCAGACTCTTTAGTCTTGCACGGCGTTTGTTTTAAAGCCTTTAAGCATATTCTTAGATCAAAGTAATTATTAATTTTCTTCTTATATTTTATAAATGCATTGAAACCTGGTTTTGGGCTTGCGTAAACTGAGTGTCCCGCGCTACCCGCATCACTAAAATGCGGAAGCTATCAATTCTAGAAACGCACAAATTCAGTTTACGGAAATCCAGGTTTGAGTGTACAATCAATTCTCGATTTGGGTTCTCGCGGTTTAACAATTCCTATAACTGCTTGCCCACGCAGTTTCTCATCTCAAGGGGCGAGAGGCGGTTGCAACCCTCGCCTTGGAAGGACCGCCGTGGGCGGGTACTCACATGCGGAGATTGCGGAATATTATGCATTCCCATTGGAAACGGTTCAGGCCGCTCTGACTGTTTACGTCACGATTCCCCTGAGTTGGCAACAAAGCTAATTGCAGACAACCTCCGACACTGTGGCTAACCCGAAAGTCGCGTTTATTTATAAAGTTTCTCTCTTTTAAATTAATTAAAATTTTATAAAACGAAAATAATAGTGCCTGGATATGAATTGCTGTAATAAATTGAAGGCCTTGTTGGCAAATTATTCCTGCAATCTGGTGTACACTCTCTGTGTTATCATACTACGCTATCCCATAAAATCCTTTGAAATCTGGTGTACACTCTGTGTAATCATAATATGCAATCCCATACAATCGTTTGCAATCCCATGCAACCATTTTAAATATCTTTGAATCCATCCTTTCAAGAAAAATATTATACGAAATTTATTATAGGTCTATAATGATTTTCCTCTAATGAATTAAAAAAATTTTTGGTGCGATTCTTGAAAAATTCCTGTAAAGAATCATTATAAGAAAATCAGTGTTGAAGTTAGAAGTGTTAAAATATTGAAAGACTTAATGCAAACATATTAAAGATTTCATAACATATCAGAAGATTGTAAAGTATTTCAAAGGATTGCAAAACATTTCCAAGAACTATCACTTATTTTAACGCTTTTCAAAAAATTGCATTGGTCTTTATAATATTAAAAAATATTTCCATGGATTTCAAGGAATTTCAAAACATATTGAAGGATTTTAGAGGTTGTTTAAGATTTCCATACATTTCCGTGGATTTTACTGCTTTTAAAAGGGTTTTATGGGATTAAAACAATATTTCAACTATTTTCAAAATATGGAATTGGTTTTCACAAGATTAACATTATTTTTACGTATTTTGAGGAATTTCGAAACATCTTCAAGTATTTTGTAGAATTTTTAAATATAGATCAAGAGATTTCTGATGAACTTGGGAAAATAAATTAAATTAAATTTCAAGGGGCTTCTAGCGATTCCAAAAATTTCAAAGGATTGAACTGTATTTGAAGTGAATTCCCAAGATTCAAAGGACTTTATAAAATCTCCAAGCATTAAAAAAATTTCTATGTATTTGACGTTTCAACGTTTAATTCAATGCACATTTAAGGGATTTCAAATGATTTATAATATGTAGAATGATCTTTTGTAAACTGCAAAGATTTCAACCAGTTTTAAGGGATTTTAGAAGATTTTTAGATATACAGAATTCAAAGGGTTCTAAATGAATGTTTTAGAATTTCTAGGCATTTTAAATGATTTTTTAGTGAAATCTGAAAAATAAATTAAATTCTAAGACATTATGTAGCGATTCCAAATATTTCAAGAGATATACAAAATTCCAATTAATTTCGAGTGAAATTTGGAAAAAATATTAAATCAAATTAAATTTCAAGGGATTTCGATTGATTTTAAAGATTTCCAGATATTTTAAGGTATTTTAAGGAATTGTTCAAGGATCAAGGATTTTATTAAATCATCAAAGTTGTTATGGGATTTAACTTTTTTTTTGTTTTTTCAAGAGAACTTTAAAGAATAATTTCAATTCAAATTACATTTAAGGGCATTTCAATGATTTACACTATTCTTTAGGTTATTTAGAATCTCCAAAAATTTCAAGAGATTTTAAGGGATTTTCAAGGATTTTAAGAGACTTAAAAATTACAAACGAATTCAAAGAATTTCGTACAATTTCCAAATATTTCAAAGGAATTCTAGTGAACTTTTGGACAAATTTGGAAAGATTTGACTGAATTGTAACAAGATTTCAAAGATTTTAAAGTATCTTGTGTAATTTCGAAATATGTCATGGAGTTTAAAGGATTTTAAACTGTTTTTGAGATTTTAAGGAATTTTCATGAGATTTTGAGGACTTTAAAGTATCTCAAAAGAATTTACAGGATCTCAAAGAATTTTTAAGGATTTTATGTGATTTAAATGAAGATCAATAGTTTTGAAGGAATTTCAAGAGATTGTGTATTTCATGAGATTTCATGAAAGGTGTACTTCAACTTTGAAGAAAGAATAATTTCATGACTCTATATTTACTGGACTATGTAATAAGTTATTTAAACAGTTAAAAAGAGACTTCAATTAGCATAATTTTTATAATAAGTGGCAAGAGAAAACCTACGTTTGAAATCCTTCGCAGTCCCCCCCCCCCCCTCCTAAGCCTTACTTAATTAAAGGACACACTCTGAATAAATCTGTAGTTTTATAATTTGGGATATATATTTCGTTTAAAAATATCATTCATATTTCCTATTTTAAACATTCTTTTTTTATGTTGTTTCAGATCCTTAAATTAGCAGCATGTTAATTGGTTGGCTGACCTCTGGTTCCATAAGGAGAAGGATTTGGGTAAAAGAAAAGAAACAAATGGAATACCTATCTAATATTTCAGGAATGTAAAGGATAGCTTGAATCTGTGAAATACAGGGAAGAATATGTGATTAAAAACTTGAGAGTTGCACCTGTCGATGGTGCTGATCTATTATTTGGCGAAAAAATGTTATCGGGACGTGACGGTTTAACCTGCTTCAAGAAACGCTTAAAGATTCATAAGCGGGAGTTTTTAAGAATAATTCCAGTCTTTGGAGGATAAGATGAGCAAAAGTGTGGAACTACTTTCGAGGTCCGAGGATGGCGATCGAACATCCAGTAAGTCTATTTTTTATATAATCATTTACCAGTTTTATCACCAAAATTGTTTAGGCTTTAAAAAAATAGACAAAGTAGGCATCGCGTACCTACAAAAAAGGGGTTCGTAGCCTATTAAAATGTTAATTAAGTCGTTCAAATATCCCCTTTCCATCACTACTATTTCTCCCAATCCTTTGCATTTTCAATTCCACTTCCTTTAAATATTTCCCTTCTCGTCATTTTCCTTCCCATAATTTCCCTCTCATACTCCCCCCCCCCACATCCCCTTCCTTCATTTCCTTGCTCCACCTCGCTTTACTTCCTTCACCCTTTCCACTCTCTTTTCACTCCCCTACTACCCCTATCTTCCACATCATCCCCCTAATGCCCAACATCTGACTTCCTATACCTCTACTTCGCTTCCCCTCACTTCCTCTACTTTCCCTACCCTTACTTTTCCCTAATTTCCCTCGCCTCACTATATATTATATACTAGAAACTTTGGATAATTATTAAAACTTGAAAGCAATATGTGATCATGCTAAATAATTTTCAATTTGAGAAAACTTGAAAATAATTGTGAAATAGAAAGTTTGTAATTCTAGTTTATATTACAATTTTTTTTTCTTATTCTTTGAGTTTTGAACGATACTATTCCTCCACTCCTCGGCTTTCCATCACTTCACCTGTCTTACTCCCCCTACTTTCCACCTCAATTCCTCTACACACTCTTCCCTCACTACCCCTACATTGATTTCTGCTAATTTTCGCTCCTCACTTCACTTACATCTTTTCCATAAACTTTCACTAGGCCCCTTCCTTAATTTCCTCTCCATTCTTTTCCGTAATCACCCCCGCCCTACTGCTCTACTACCCCTCCTTTCCTCGTTCTCCTCTTAATATCCATAACTGCTCTACCCTACTCGACATTTTTTCACCCTCCCTTACTTCTCGACCCACTACTTTCCTTCACATTCTCTCCCTTTCTTTCCTCTATTTCCCCTCACCTTACTTTACTTAACTTTTCCTCTCTTAGTTTCCCCTACTTTCCCTGAATTCGCTGCTTTAATGTCCCTACTTACAATTACTTCCTTTCTACATCCCCTTTCTCCTTACTCTCCTCACTCTTCCTACCTTCGACACCTTACCTTCCTTACTTTCCTCTCCGAGAAAAAGTACGACGGACGGATAATTTTTAGGAGCTTAAGGGCATGCGACACAGTGAAATTCCTACATTACCAACCTCTTTTTTCTATTGAACAAAATTTTTTTTTGAACCATAGAACTTTTTTTGTAAATCAAAT
>NC_046663.1:90930916-90949982 GCF_010883055.1 Belonocnema kinseyi | reverse complement strand
ATAAACGTAGAGTAATGTCTTCTTATGCTCTCCTCAAATTTTGAGTTCGATATTTCATTTACCAAAAAAGTTCTATGGTTCACAAAAAAATTTTGTTCAATGTAAAAAAGAGGTTGGTAATGTAGGAATCCCACTGTGTCGCATGCCCTTAAACAAAAATTTGTTAATTGGAAGAAAAATTATGGGAGTTTATACATTTAATTTATTAGGCAAGCTCAAGTTTTTAATCAGATACATATTAATAAAAGTAATTTAACTTATATTTTATATTGAAGTATTACGAACATTTTTTCCTATAACGATTTTTCATCTGCGTGAAAAGGTTGAGAAAATTTTCTTCAAGACATTGATAGCCTGTCTTATTGCGTCCGAGCTTCTTTTATGAAAAAGTCAAGATTCGTTGGCGATACTTTGATTCGAAGAGAGTCCTTCGGGAGCATCCCTTTCATAAAAGTGGTGACTTCGGATAAGCTTCTCATCGAAGTTAAGGAGAAGCTTAACATTTTGCCTCTATGATCTCTTTACGAATATTTTTATTAATCTCAATCTTATGGCTGAATATACGCGACTCGAGTATCTGGTTATATTTATTTGATAATACTCACTCTAAGACCTTAAATAATAATCATCTTTTGGCAATTTTTATATATTTCAAAATTAAAGTTCATCTGAAGTAATTTCTAATCTTTTTTAACTCTTAAATTTATTATTGCTAAGGAAACGGTATAATTAGAACTGATATGGACAATGGGAATACATTGGAAGAACTTTTGGCAAGTTAGACAATTAAAGTTCAACTTTGGTTCTCGTAAGTGGCCGTTTCCTTTAATAGAACGATAACTTACAAGAATTTTGTTTCACTCTTTGAACCTTCAATGTGGCGTGAAAATAATTTTCTACATAGGCCTTCAGTTATGAATCACTTTTCATTTTCCATGAATAATGGAAGGAGGTCGCACACACGTTGATTCAAGTCTCATTATAACCTTTTTTTTCTGCTAACTTTAAACTGTATATACAAAAAGGTCATGAAAGGGCAGAAAACTTCGTTAAAATGTATCTCCATTTTATAAGACGATTTTGATAAAAAATGTATAATATAAAGAAGAATAATTAAGAAATAAATCTTTTTGTTTTGGGACAATAAAACAATTGGATGGCAATAGAAGCTACATTTCGTTTCGTCCCAACAATAATTTGTTTCTTTTAACAAACCATTGGTTGAACCAAAACAAATTTTTTAAATTATTAAACCAAACCCAAGGTTGATTCTATAACAAACAACTCGTTTTCTCACAAATAGAAGTAAAAACTGGAGATTTAGATTAAATACCTTATGAAATTAATAATTTTCACTTTTTATGAACTTTTAGTCAATTTTGTCTTCTTTTATTATGAGGGAATTATCTGCTTTTGATTGAGCTCACTTGAGTTAGTACTTCATTAAAGACTGTAAGGCTTGAGTTTATCACCTGACACCTACACTTAAACTTTACATGCAGCATAAAGTGATAGTGATCATTGATAAGAAAGAATCTTCTTTCAGATTTAGGTTCTTCTTAATTTTAAGTGCCAGTCATATATTTTCTTCGATCTGTGCGAAATCAGTTCTTCTTTATATCTTTATAATTTATCTTTTATGTGGAAACTATGACATGAAAAAAATTAAGGATTATTAAAAAAAAGAAATTAAAAAACCAAATTTTTATTATTTTTTATTATGTAATGAAATTTCTCCCAATATTTTTCTAATTTTTAAGAACTGTCAAGTTTTCCAATTTTGTGATATTAGGAACTTTAGATAAATAATTGAAACATCTCTATTATATGTGATCATGTTAAATAATTCACGAGAATTATGCTGAATATCTGATAATAAACATTAGATGAAGTAGACGCTCGTGTAACCACACACACACACACACACGCGCGCGCGCACACACACTTTTTTCTTCCTTAACATAATTTGCCTACTCTCCTTTCCCCTACTACCCTCCTATTACTTCGCCTTATTTCCTCGACTTCTCCATCCTATACCTATACTCTCTGCGCTTTTCCTACTTTTCCTCCCCGATCTTCATCTACTTATCTTCCCCTCACCACCTATCCCACCACTTTCCCTACTTTCCCTTTCCTCGCTTCCCTCCCACTACTTACCCTTTCGAGAAAAAAGCATGACAGATGGACAAATACGCGACTAAAATTATAAGGATTTTTTCCCGGGGCTACAAAACTCTAACAGATTGATCTGAAGTGGATCACTGTGAAAAAATTGATAAATTTCACTCGTGAATTTGATTTCTTAAAGCAAAATTAATTTCACAATTATCTTAAAAATTATTTTTACATATTGCTGTTAAAATAATGGCCAATAGAAATCGTCTATCCTGGAATGAACAAAAAAATCATCAATAGTTTATTGTTGTTCTCAACTTTGATTATATGCTTTCGAGTTTTATTTTTGGTTTTAATTTTCTAGAGTTCAGTATATTCCTGACGAAATTAAGCATATGAAACTTCAGCTACAAGTTTTGGTCAAATTAATCATAAATATAAATCAACAAAAATGGGTGCATTTCCTTGTGTGTATTCAGGTAAAATTTATAATCGAATGTAAATATCTTGTTGAAAATTTGATGTTCAGCACTGGTTTTTTATGTTTAGTCTTTAGATTGGGCACCTACCCGAAATATTACAACTTTGATATATAATTTATTAATAAAATATAGCCTGGAAAATAATGTACATGAAAATTTCATATAATTTACACAAAAATTATGTTCTACGATAATTTGTGTTAAAACCTAATTGAAGGATCCAAACTTGAATGTCGAAAATTTGTAATATTTCTGAATAATTTTGCGTGACTTGAATTTCATAGAATTTTGGGTAAAATGGAAACTATTGAGGCTCAGTATTACTTTTTGGTAGTGTCCTAGAAAAAAATTTGTTAGTGTGAAAAATATAAAATTAATGGCCCGGATCAAATAACCGATTTTCGAACTGATTAGAGAATTCTTTATTTAGAGAGGGGGAAGAAAGAACTCCTAAAAATGCGGTTCAGTGGAGGCGGATGACTTCGGATGAATCTGAAGTACTTTGGATTACTCCACAGTAGACTCGAATTACTCCGGATTACAAATGTATAAGTCCATTTTATAAGTAGCTTATCTGTAATTATAAATGGATTGCCTGTGATTAAAAGTGCATTATCTAGGATTACAAGCAAGTTACCTAGGATCACCACGGATTACCCAGGATTATACTGCACTTGGCAATACGAATAGATTGTCTGGAATTACAAGTGTATTAATCAAATTACAAGTAGATTACTCCATCCCACAAATGTATTACTTGGGTTTACTAATGGATTTCTAGGATTACAGAAGGATTAATAGGGGTTACAGAATAACTCAGGAACATAGGTGGATTACGTGGAATTCCAAGTGGATTACTTAGGGTCACAAATGGATTACCTAGTGTTCGAATGGGTTACTTGGATTAATTGGATTAATTGAATTACGCTGGATAACATATCGGTCCACCAGAGTACAAAATTTTTTTAAAAAACATTTGTGGAAAAAAAGGAAATTTTAAATTAAGCAGCTAAAAATACTGCTGCATTTTCTGCACAACCTGGGACTAAAAGTGGATTGTCTGGAATGACAAGTAGATTACTCTACATTACAAGAGGATTATTCCAGATTAAAATTGTATTACTCCAGATGGCAAGTGCATTACTTCGGGTTACAAGTGAATTACTCCACATTACAAATGATTTGCCTGGTGTAGCAAATTAATAACCTGATATTGTGAGTGGATTACTGAAATTACGCCGGATTACCATTATGGATAAGTGAGCAGTCTAGCCGATTACTAAAGTTATTTCCCAGTTGATTTTATGTGAAAAATAAATCTTTTATCAAATTTTCCTGAAAAAAAGAACTTTTAAATGAAGACCTGAAAGCATTTCTGCAGTCTTCAGATTTCCTGTGATTACAAATGGATTCCCTAGAATTAAAAGTGGATCATCTGGAGTAAAAAGTGCATAACCTAGGATTACAAGTGGTTTACGTAGGATTACACTAGATTACGTGGATTACCGGATCACCCCTAATTACCATTTTGGATTACCAAGCGGTCCAGCGGATTACCAGAGTTAGTTCCCCCTCACTTTAGTTTTGGTTTAGAGAAGAGTGAGGCTGAAGCGAACAGGGAAAACAACCCCTCCTATTACTTGATCCGGGCCCTCAATTATAAAAGTGTGAGAACTCCTATGACTATAAGTAATAAAAAGTGTGAAAAAATGCTTTGTGGTTTTTTAGGTCAGAGACATAGCGAGGAGAGGTCCAGGCTGAATTTAAACGGAAGCAGACACCTGTCAAGAAGTGCGACGGAACTCAGGGATAATCAGAGCCATACTCCCAATCGGTCGCCAGTACATCGGACATGTGATAATGAGGCGGAATCCATCACTCGTCACAGATATCGTCACGCTTCTGTAGCACAAAGAACTCAAACTTTTTTCGCGACCCTAAAAAGTCGCTGGGCTCGAAGTAGAAGTAAAGAACGAAAAAAGTCGAAGGATGCTTCCAGCTCCCATGCACATGATCATTACAAAAATCATGGCTTGGAATCGGATTATGCCGCTGATTATTCATCAGAGCATAGCAGAAGCTCTTCCGCCACTCAGAGCCCTGCTAAACATTACCTCAGTCACCCAGGTAAGGGGCCGTACTTACATTATGTAATGGATTATAGGTTCTTTTAAAAATTCCTCTTCCTGAAATGAAAATAATAAATATTTCTACCCCTCCCCCCTTAGTGTGCATAATTTACAGTTTCCAGAAATCATAAGATGTGGGACTTACAGAATCTGTACTATAAGTAATAGGGCTGACTTATATAGTCCAGGTGGAGCGAATGTGCGGAGTAAATATCGCGCTCGAAGTAAACCTTTTTTGTAGGGTTTCGTCACGCTATCAAAATGGACCGCATGCCTAAATAGCGCGAATAAAAAACCAGATGATCGGCTTATTACATCCTCTCCGTAAGCCTGTTTAATCATAGTAAAAGCCTGGGTTGCAGACTTTCCAAGTTTAACACAGAATTTCACCGCGCTGCGCTGGTCGAGCGTGCGGTACATTTTGAGAGCGTGAGGGAAGCCTACGAAAAGATTTACTTCTCGCGCAATATTTACTCCGCAAATTGTTGGAGGCATGTATTTGGGTTTTAACAATTCCCCACGACACATCCTTCCTGTAAATCCCTCTATTATTCCCTCTGTGCTATAGAAAGTCAGCCCTACTACCTATGGAACTGACCCTCTATTGTATAACAAATATTTACGAAAGATGTATCACAGAAAAAACAGAAGATAAACTTTACACCGATTTCCGATGAAAGATTCGCTGCAACAGAAATTAACTCTACGGGATAAACTTTAACCAAATATTGGTTAAACTTTCTTTTTTTCCCATGACAACACATGTGTTTTGAAAAACACGAAGTTGTCTGAATAGAACTTTATTCCTCTGAAAAATTTCCTGCAGCACATGTTATCACTACTTTATTCTGTGATAAAGCTTTGAAAGACAATAAATTAGCAATATATACCTTTACGACTAATCTAATTATTCATAATTTATTTTCTTTCTTAAATAATGAAATTTCAATAAAGTGACTGCATTTAACAATAACTTAATATAGTTTTATAATAAATGTTATGTTATTTGGTACATTTCATGGTTGATGGGTGATTCTAAAACACGAAAAAATGTCCATTTTAATTAAATCTAGATTTATTTTTCACTTTGACAAATACATTATGGGAAAGACGTAAAGATGGAATGCATTTTGCTCAAATTTATTTATTTATTTTAAACAAAAAAACGTATTTTCGACTATAATAGGTGACTTTTTAACAAAACACATGTATTTTCAACGAAATAATTCAATTTTCAATAAAATAGTTAAATTTTCAACCTGAAAAGATGAATTCTCAATAAAAAAGAGCAAAAGTTTATATTTTAACTAAAAAAGATGGAATTGCATAAAAAAAAGAATTTTTAAACCAAGAAGATAAATTTTCAAGAAATAAAATTTTTTCCGTTATGCGAGAAAAAAATTCATCTAAATTGTTAAACCTTCAAGATAAAAGACGAATGTTCTGTACAAAATTGAATTTTCAACCAGAAAATGAATTTTTATGTTATTTTAAAAATTATAACTAAAAATTAGAACCTTTCTAAAAATTAAAGCCATTCTGTATTAGACTATATAGATCAAAAACCGTCATTCCATTGACAAAAAAATTAAAATGTAAATTTTATACAAAAAAATAATTGCTTAACAAAATAGCTTAACTAAAATGTTCAAACATAATAGGTGAATCCTTAAACAAATAAGAATAATTTTTAACCAAATAGTTACATTTTTATTAAGGAAAAATGAAATTCCTACTAAAAAAGATTAATTTTCAAACCAAAAAGACCAATTTTCAAAAAAATACTTCAGTTTTCACCCAAAAAGGATATTTATTTCCTTTTTAACACTAAAATATTAATTTTTCTCTGACCAATTTTTTATTTTCCCTAACCATTGGTATTCAAATAACAGAATCTTAAACTTGAAACATTTTTAATCTAGAATATTTTATAAAAGTACTGAAACAATTTGAAATAAAAAATTTTGAAATTTATTCTTCTTGTCAGTTATTTAAAATTATAAATATTCCCTGACTTGCATAACTTTTTTTTTAATCTGTGATTTTTCCCTACTTATTAATAAAATGCCCTGACTTTTTTTTGAAATTGTTGTTGGCTAGGTTCATTTTTCACTCACCAGGTTTCTTGGGCAAGTAAAGTTAACTTCGTATTAACTTTCTGCACAATTACTGCGAGTTATTTGTTTCATTTGCGAATTTCCAAAAAAGAGCACCTTTGCAAAGAAGGCACTTTTTCATCTTATCGAAGGTGCTCCGTGATTAGTGTTCAGTTCATTCCGGATTACGGTCATTCCGGTGCATGTGTTTCACAGATATGGAAATGAACGGAACCAGTTTTGGCGCGAACTTAGAAATTTCGAACACGTCGGTTGAGTTCGTCGGTTGAGTTCGGCCGAGAGCCGGCCGTTCTGGTGCATGAGCTGGAGGCCTAACTAAAGGACCCCACTATACTGTAACAAATCGTTGAAAAAATCGCTCGATACCTCCCCTCCTTGAACTGTTGCGTAATTTAAATACATTCCCTAAGGCGTCGTTCAAAAACTACGTTATGATATTTTAAAATATTTTCCCACTCCTCTTTTTATTCTTCATAAATCATCACTCCCCCAAATGGGACAACATAAATAACGAAAATAGGGGATAGGGGAATAAGTTCTTTTCAATAAAATAATGTATAGATGTCATATTGCCAAGTAGTAAGATTTATAACAAAACGTTTGAACGTTTGCGTAAAGAAGACAGGTTTCTGCCAAAGTTCCAAAGTTGTTAAATTTTCAATCTTCATAGACAAATTTAAAACAAAATGGTGGAATTCTCCAATAAAACAGAATTAATTTCAACCACAAAAAGTTGCATTTCTAACCAAATACATCTTCAAGCTAAATAGACGAATTTTTATAATACTGATGAATTTGTAACCAAAAAAGATATATTTAAACAAAAAGATTAAATTTCAACCAACCAGAGTTTCACTTTTAACCAAATAGTTGAATTATTCAGATAAAATAATCAGTTTTATATTTGAAAAGACGAACGTCCAACAAAAATAATGAATTTTCGACAAAGAAATGAATCTTTAACAAAGAAGTTACACCCAATAGTTGAGTTTTTTATGAAAACAGATCAATTTTCAACTTTTAATGAAATAATTAAATTTTCAGTTAAAGAAATAATTATTAACAAAAAACCACAATTTTCAACAAAATAGTTTAACTTCCAACTGTAGAGATAGATCTTCAACAATCAAATACATTTTTAACGATGTACTCGTAGTTTAGTTTACAACGAAGAAGTTACATTTGTAATTAAGAAGATTAATTTTCTACCATAACACATGAATTCATAACTAAATGAATAAATTGTCAACGAAATTCTTGAATAGTTTAATTTTTTGTTAAAAAAATTATTTTTTTTTTCAAAAAAAAAAGAAAAAAAATGTCAACAATATAGTTTGATTTTCAACCGAAGAGATTAGTTTTCAACTAATAAAATGAGTTTTTAACAAAGTCGTTCAATTTATAACCATGAAGTTAAATTTTTAATTAGGAAGAATTACTTTCTACCAAAAAAACTGAATTCGTAACCAAAAGGATACATTTTCAACGAAATCTTCAACCAACAAAATAAACTTTTAACAAAGTAGTTTAACTTTCAACCAAGTAATTGAATTTTTTAACAAAAAGGATATCTTTTCAATGAAAAGTTCAATAGTTAAGTTTCCAATTTTTAACCAATTTATCAAATTTTGAATAAAAAAAAACTTCAACCAAGAACAGTTGCATCTTAAACCAAATAGTTGAATTTTGAAGACAGGAAATCGAATTTTTTAGAAGACAGTTGAACTTTCAATGCAAAGGGATGAATTTTCTATTTAAAAAGACGAACGTCGAAATAAATGGTTAAATTTTCAACAAAGATATGCATTTTTAGCACAGAAGTTGAACCAAATAGTTGACTTTTCAATGAACACGATTAATTTTCAACGAAAAATGTAATAGTTGATGATTAAAACCAAAAAAGATTTTCATTTTTTATGGAAAACCGTGGATATCATTGTTTAATTTTTTACTAGAGATGATCCATTTATGATGGTATAGTTAAATTGTCAGTTAAAAAATTAATTATTATTAAAAAAATAATTTTAAATAAATAAGTTTAATTTTCAGAGAAAGTGGAGGATCTTTAGCTGATTAAATGATCTTTAAACAAAGTAGTTCAATTTAATACCAAGAAGTTAAGTATTAAATTAAAAAAATTAATTTTCTAGCAAAAAGATGAATTTAGAATCAAATGAATACATTTTCAACCAAATTCCTGGATTTTCCACTTAAAATGATTGGTTTTAACCAATATTGGAATAGTTGCATTTGTAGTTACAAAAATTAATTTTTAACAAAACAAAAAAAACGTGTTTTGAATAATTTAGTTCAATTTTCAATTAATAGAATGAATAATTAGCAAATTAGTTCAACTTTCAACCAAAAAAGATGAATGGATGAATGGATCAGTTACATTTTTAGTTAAGCTATTAAATCTTGAATGATAGAGAAACGAATTTTCAAACAAAATAGTTCAATCTTTCACCAAAAAGTAGAACTTTTAACTAAAAATAGAATAGAAGACTTTTCATCTAAAATTGAGTAATATTAAATCTCACATTCTGCATTTAGCCTTCTCCCCTACGCCGTAAATAATCACAAAACCTTTTGACTAACCTGGCATTGTGACTTAGTCTTTAAACGCTCACAAATAATAAAAAAAAACGGATCAGTAAATTTATCAAATTTATCAAACAGGAAACAAATGAAGGATTTTATGAATCCAATTATTTAAATTTTTTTTGAAATCTAAATGCATCATTGAAAAAAGCCGATTTGACTTTACTTCCAATTTAAACGCCTTTCCTTAAGGGGTTTTATTTCACTCTAATTGAAACATCGATTTGAAGGATAGAATCTTAATTAAAATTTTTATACGTCAGCTCATTCAAAAAATTTTAATTAAAAACAGTTTGATTTGATCAGTCCAACTTACATTGATCAAACTTTGAAAGTTTTCTAATTAGAAGAGTTTTGCTTGTATAATGACTTCAGATTCAAAGAAGAAAATGTAAGAATATAAGTCCTAGTACTCTTACATCTGCAACGTTTCAATTTGAAGATTTTTAATTTAATGATGATTTCATATTCGAAGGTTTCTAGTACGAAAAACTTGTAATTTTAAACAAAAAGTGGAAAAGGGAATATTTTTAAGCAGCAAATCCCTTGCTTAAAAAACTTAAACGATAAAAATTCTAATTACGTGACTTCAAATTAACTTCAAATGTTGCACAAAGTGGACATGGATGTCTTAATGTATTTCACATTTATAAAATAAATTAATTTAAATGGTTTCTTTTCAAACATTTTTATATAATATTCCTTAAAGATACATTTACCAGATATGCGGTACTTATACATTTAATATGATAGTGTTAAATAGAATGAAATGCATTTTTTGCGATTTTTTTGCACCAAGCTTGACACTTGGGAAAAATCTAGAGAAAAAACTGTAAAATATTTTGATAGTTGAGAAAAATTATATGGAAAATCACTTTCCAAATGAGCCAAAGAACCTAAAAAACTGTTAATATTTTACAGTTATTCCACTTTTTCTAAATCAACTACATTTTTCGCAATATCTTTTATAACATAGAATCTTTTATAAAAATAATAAAAGAATACAATTTTAGATTGAATTAAAAAAATGATAAATTTATTTCAACCAGAAAAGACAACTTTTCTACCATAAAAGATAAATTTTCAATCCTAAAAATAGAATTTTCGATTAAAAAAGATTAACTTTTTAACAAAATACATAAATTTTCAACAAAATGTATAAATTTTTATCAATCAATAAGAGTCGCATTTTTTACCAAAAAGTTGAATTTTCAACCAAATGCTCGAATTTGCAAACTAAAAATTATTAAAGTTCAACCAAATACAGTTCTATTTTCAAACAAATAGTTAAATTTTCAAGCTAAAGCGACGAATTTTCTTTTGTATTCCAACTAAAAATGTAAATTGGCTAAAAACTAGTGCAGTTTGCAACTTACAAAGAAGAATTCTCAATAAAAAATGTAATAATTAAGATTTTAACCAAAAACGAAGAAACTTCTATTGAAAGAGATAATTAAAAAAAAATCATTTTTAACAAACTCAATAAATTTTCGACTAAAAAAGATTAATTTTCAACCAAAAATGGAATAGCCCAATTGTATTTAAAAAAAATTAATTAAAAAAAATATATTTAAGAAGATAGTCAGATTTTCAAATAACGAATGAATTATCCAAACAAAAAGACTCATTTTTAAAAAATAACGATTTTTCAATAAGAAAGGAGAAAAATTTCATTTAAATTATTTTCTGTGATACAGTAGAATGTTTAAGTCGAAAATATGAATTTTTAATAAAAAAGTTAACTTTCAACCAAGCATTTGCATTTTCAATGAAAAAAAGACATTTCAAACCAAGAATAATATTTTTCTGCAAAAGAAGACAAATATTCTATTAAGAAAGATCAATTTTTAACAAAAAAATGGAAAGTTTATATTTTTATTTAAAAAATTAATTGTGAACAAAAAAAAACTTTTGAACAAAAGAGTTAAATTTTCAATCAGAGAGATGAATTTTCAAACAAGAAAATTAATTTCTTACAAAGTAGTTCAAGTTTTACTCAAGCAGTTGCATTTTTAATTAAAAAATATAAAATTTAAATCAAATATTTAAACTCTCAACCAAAACTATGAATCTTCAATTAAAATGATAATTCTTCAACGCGAAAATGATTTTTTAACAGGGTGGTTTAACCTTCAATCAAGTGGCTTCATTTTCAAAGAAAAATATTAATTTTTAACAACTAATGTAATAGTAGATATTTTAACCAAAAATATTTTTATTTGAATTCAAAAAAGTCCAATTCAACTAGAAAAGAAGAAATATAAATAAAATAGTTGAATCTCTTCAACGATATTGAACAAAGTAGATTCATGTTAAATGAAAAAGATGAATTTTCAACCAAAAAAAATTTCAGTTGAAATTTCAACACAAAAATAGGAATGTGAACAAAAAGTCCATTTCATACTAAAAAGAGGAATTTCTAATAAAACAGTTGAATTTTCGAAGAAAAAGTATGATGTTTCAACAAAATTATTGAATTTTGAACCACATTATATAATTTTCAGAAAACAAAATTTAAAAAATCGTCAAGTGCAAACAACTGCAAAAAAGAGAATAAACTGTGAAATGTGGTTTCTCAAATCCAAAACTTGGAATCAATAATCCCTATACATATATCCCTTTTGTATAATAAACTACACTATCGGGTTGCAGAATCACCCCTTACGAGAGCCAAGAGGGACAAGATAGGAATTTTACAAGAGGATAGTTCAGGAAGATGCAGTGATGGTTCTTCGAAAGGTTCCTCGAGCTTTCAAGGTCAAAAGGATTTGAGTCACTTGGATGAAGGACAGAGAAACGGAAACAAGGATTCCGATATCCTGCTGCAAGATGAGACAACTCGGCGCAGGGAATTGGCTTTGAGGCAGCATGCTTTCTTCCAACTGCGACTTCATATCAGAAGAGGGACTAATCTGGTCGCTATGGATCGATGTGGTAATTTCCTCACTTTATTCATATTATCAGCAGTAAATGCGTCTCCGGATTTTTATTTCCTAACATTTCAAATATTAGGATTTAAGAAATTTAAATTAGACTAAAATGAAAGTTAAAATCCTATTTAACGTCCAATAATCAATTTAATGTTTAGAATTCCTGAAAATAAAACCAAAAATACAACGACCAAATTTGGACAACCACTATAAAATGCTCCTATTGTAATTAAAAAAAAACCAAAACTAAAAAAAAAGTAAGTAAAATGAGAAGACAACTAGCCAAATCCCCTTCCTTCTTTTTTTTTATTTTTATTATTCTCAAATTTGAATGAAAGAAAATGATATAAATATTCATCAACGTTTTGGCACTCATACAGTACCTTTATCAAGGAAAGAAAAATTTGAGCAGGTAGGAACAGCAACGAAACCACGATCATAGCCTTCTGATTATTCTTTCCTCTTTTTTATTTTTGGTTCTTTAATTACAATAGGAGAATTTTATGGTGGTTGTCCCAATTTGGTCGTTGAATTATTGGTTTTATTTTCAGAAATTCTATACATTAAATTAAAAATATCAACAATTTAAAAAACGGCTGCGTCTAATCGCCCCGAAAAATTAGATTAGCTGGTAAAAGGAATGGATTGGCCAAGCTTATGAAAAATATTAACCAAATGGGACGGTATACATAAGAAATATCAGGATCTGCAAGTGGTCGTTTGATTTTAATGAACTTGTAAAACTATAGGGTTACACCATGTTGAATTTTTGCAACATTTTTTTTTTTAGTTTAGCGATACAAGGTCTGTTCGGAAAGTATGAGAACCCCTACTAAGTGACATGAATCTTTGAATTTTTAGTCGATTAATGTACGCAGTTGTCTAAACGTCTACGTAGAGCACGTACGCGTCGCATTTCAGGGTGACGGAATCCGCCGAAAAGAAAGTGTGTATTAAATTTGGCCAATAAGTTGACTATTCATGTTCGTAAGCCATCGTTATGATTCGAAAAGTATAAGGTGATGAGTCTAAGAGTGATACTTAAATTAAAGAGTAGGTTTGACGGTTTAGAAGTCGAATCTTAGTGGAAAGTGATGTTCTCTCTGGCCACTCGTCGTAGCTTATTCAATAATTCTGGTGGAACAGCGTTACACAACTTCGGCAGCCCTCATACAGTCCAGTTTTTTTTGAAAAGGCATAATTATAAGAAATTGATACAGTCTAACTGGAAAATAATAAAAATATGGCATATTGGCGAAAAATTAAGTTACAAACTTTTTTGGACTATTTATTAGTGAAAATTTTGATTTTTTTGTAATGCCATTATTTAACTTGGCATAAACCTGTAATTTAAATTTTTTTAATCGCTTAGGAAGCAAGTCCAGATATTTCTAACGTTTACTGGCCCTAATCATCACGAATTTCTGGAAAAGACCCTTCGTTAAAAATCCTTTAGTAACCAGATTGTTAAATATTTAGTTTTACACATTTTTTAAACAATAATTAATCATTCATAAATTTGAAGTGAAAGAATTTGAAATTTTATAAACAAAGTTGGAACTATTTTCTATTTAGAATGTTTCAAATCAAACAATTTCAGTTTAGGTGAAATTTTGAAAAAATACAGTATTTCAAATGGAATGAGAAGAAATTGAACTTGTATTATTTTTCTATATAAGCTTATAAAATGAAATAATTTGCCATTGAAAATGTTTGAAATTGGTCAAATGCATTAGAAAGGTGTTTAAATTGTTGTATCATTATTAATTCAAAGTGTTTAAAATTAAACGATTTTATATTTGAATTGAAGAATTTCGAAACTGAATGATTTCAGAATAAACATTTGAAAATAGGTCCATTTTAAAACATTAAAAATGGAATGTTTTCAGATAAAAATGTTGAAAATTGCATCATTTGAAATTTAAAGAAATTGAACTTTGATTATTTGTAATAAAATGCGTTCAAAATTGAAGAATTTGAAATTGAAAACTTTCCAATTTAAATCCTTTTTAAAGCGACATGAATAAAATTTGCCAATATAAAATTGAAACGTAAATTGAATATTTTAAAGTCAAAACTTTTGAAATTTTATAGTTTAACTTGTTATTTTAAGATTGAAAAATAAATTTACCATCAATTCCCCAGTTCAAAATGAAAAAAACTTTCAATTGCAAACATTTAAAATCAAATTATTCTGAAAAATAATTAAAAATAAAAAGTAATTTTAAATGGGAAACATTAAAAACATCACTTAGTAAACTTGAACGATTTTCAGTAACTAAGATTTGTGATATTTAAATTTTTTATGAATTTTAAGTAAATTTATATTGTTTAAAAATAATTTTTTTTAGATTTTAATTTTATTTAAAAAAATTCATCTATATTAATTTGAATAGCAAAATTAAAACTTGTAAATAGAAAAAATGGATTATAAAATTCAATATAATGTTTTAAAAAATTTAATAGTCAAAATTGGAAAACTTAAAAAATTAAGAAATTTCAAACAAAAAATTTACGAATTTAAACTTTTGAAGAAAAAAAACTAGCTTGAAGGTCTCAAAAATTAAACTGTTTGAGAATTGCGTTTAAAAAATTGAAAACTATAATTTTAAATTGAAATTATAAAATTTTTAAAGATGATTAATACATTAATAATAAGTATCATATCATGTTTTTACTGGTGATATTGAAAGTGATTGGATGGATTTTTTTACTAAAAACTTTGACTTTTGACATAAATAATCACTGCCATTTCTACCATTAAACATGGAAGAATTTTAAATATTATGAACCTTTAAAGTATTTTTTTAACTTTGAAAAGTTATATGCTTTCTAATTGAAAACTTTCAAAAATTGATAAATACGAACTTGACGCATTGAAAATCTAACAATTGCATGATTCTGATTAGAATTGAAGCATTCTTCAATTAGGATGTTGAAACTAAGTCGTAGAAAATAATTAATTTTCAAATTTTGCATTACGATTTAAAAATTGAATAATTAAAATATAAATTGTGAATATATCCATTTGAAACTGCAGATAGGATGTCATACTGTCAAATCTGTTTCTAAAAAATAGATGTGTCACGAAAATCTCGAAAGCATTGCAATCACGATTTCTCAGACCAGACTAAAACTTACTCAAAAAGGTCAACTTTGTACAAAAAAATGAATTTCCAGTGAAAATAATTAATTTTTAACCAAGAAAAGGGGAATTTAAAACTAAAAAACTGATTTCATAAAAAAATGGTATAACTACATTTTCTTTAATTTTTAAGCAAAGAAACTACTTTTTAAATAAAATGATGAATATTCAACCAAAAAAATGACTTTTTAGTACAATAGTGGAATTTTTAACACAAAAGATGATTTTTTTTACCAAAAAGTTAATTTTTAACAAAATAAATAAATGTGCAACCAAATTTTAAAGTGTTAAAGAAATTTACACCAAAAATATGAATGAGTCGCCAAGAAGATTAATGTTCTACCACAAAAGACACAGTTTCAACAAAAAAGGAACGAATTTTCAACAAAATAGTTCAATCTTTAAAAATCTATAAAAAAAATAATAAGAATCAAAGAAATAAATTTTCAAGCAAAAAGATTAGTTTCTGTTAAAAAGGATTAATTTTTAAATATTCGCTATTTAAATCAATCATTGCAATTAATTATCATATTGCTTTTGGTCTAAAAAATGGTTTTAGTAGTTTTAGACAAATATCACCTTCATCACAAATATCTGGCTTTTTTTTGAAGAAATTAATGTTTTAATTATAGGAACTTATTTTTTTCAGGTGCCAGTGATCCATATGTTAAAATAAAATCTGCCGGGCGTCTATTGCACAAGTCACGTACAGTTCACAGAGAATTAAATCCAGTGTGGGACGAAAGCGTGACGTTACCAATAGAAGATCCATTTCAGCCACTCACTGTTAAGGTAAAATTAGAGAATTCGTAGAATCGATAGAATTGCATATTAAAAACACCAATTATTTTAAAATCTATAATATACCATTTTTTAATGTTGAAAGTTTTATCATTTTTTGAAAACAGGTAAATAATTTAATAAGTGATTGAATCTAGTTAGTAAAATATGTTTTGAAATATTCTTGTTTTTATCATTTCAATATTTTCATAGATGCGAATTTGTTTACGTATCTAAAGATCTTAACTTTATCCGCAAAGTTTAACGCGAGTCTAATAGACCCTTGTTATTCAACTGTTGTTAATATTTTTAATTTAAGTGATAATATTTTTATAAATTTTCAATGAAAAATTGTAAATAATTTAAAAACTTATATGTATAATTATGGACATTCATAGAAATTGTGAAATTTTAAAAGTTGAGAAGTTGTCTAATATTATGAAATCCAAATTATTCAATTTAAAACGCAGTTAATTTCTAAACAATTAGTTTAAAGTTGTCTACACACTAAAATAGCTGTATCTCTTCATATGAAAGAAAACTACCTTTAGAAATCAATTGAAAAAATATTTAATTTTGATCTTATCACCTTTCACACTATTTTAGCCAACTTCAAATGATCCTAATATCAGGTAATAATAATTGTTATAATATGTTTAACATAATGAGACTCGTTATTTAAATTTAAGCTAAAGAATTTCCATGCAATATGAAACAACTTCAATACAGAAGATATTTGTAAAATGTGAAACTGCCCATTATTATAGTTAATAATCAAAAATTTATTATATGCCAAATTTGAGTAGAAAACTTAACATTTAAATTCTGACGTTCCGTAAGGAAAGGTCCTACTTTGTGGGTATAGAGTTACGTGTAGGGTCGTATAGACGGATAAATACCAGGCATTTTAATACCAGGACGAACCCTCTAATTTGAAAACCAGTCGTCGGGGCATTTTTAAAGTTCAAACCTCACAAACCCGCTTTTCGAGAAAACGCATCGGAAGTTGGGAAGTACCATTAGCGCATGTGTTACATTCTTGGCTTAAAGTATGATTTTCCATCGAAACCCAAAAATCGATATCTTTGATCTTTGTTCAGAAATTCACATAAACGCGAATACGAGGTCTGTCTCGCAAATATCCGATTTTGCGATGTACAGGTGTAAGAGTTAATTCTGGCCAATGACGATGATATTCCCTTGAAAGTGCTTCCCTTTGGAAGCCACAATTTTCTTCCAGCGATTCTCCCACTTTCGGAAGCATATCTTACAGTCACTTTTCAGAATAGTTAATAGCTGCTTTATCGCGTTCAGTTTTACTTCTTCTACGTCTTGAAATCGCTTTTCTTTTAGAGAATTCTTCAATTTGGGAAACAGCTAGAAATTACAGGGAGCCCGCTCAAGATTGTATTAGGGCTGTTGAAATTGTATAGGACCGTGTTTCACCAGAAACTGTGAATAAACTGTGAAAAATTTGGCAGGTGCGTTTTTGTGATGAAGGACCCAATCGCAGGTCCGTGTCGCTTAGTAGGGGGTCTCATAGAGGTCCCCCTAAATGATAAATACCTGTTTCTGACAATAGGACAACTAGGTACAAAAAGTTAGAGCACAGGCTGGGATAATTTTTGGGCAGACCTTGTATCTCCTGAATCACGATCAACAATCTGAGTCACTAACTTGCAAACCGTCCTAATTAACTGCCCTGGAACCGGGAATTAGAAGCCTTGGATTTAGTATACTCCTAAAATTGCTGTCCTAGGTATATACGTGACGAGGGGAGCCGCGAGACTCAAAGAAAGAGAGAGAGAGAGGCGGTGCTTAGTCAAGCATGGCAAACAGCATGAGGATCTGTTTACGTTTGGATTCCATGAATTTAAGATCAAGGCCACTGCAAGCCATGCCTGAAACCGTTCTTCATTCCAGGTTCAAGGGTGTTTAAGATCTTATGCCTTTCAAAAATGAATTTCAATGCTCGCAAACTGTTTGCCATTATTAAGTAATGAGAAGTTAAAGAAAGGGTTGAAAACTATAGACTAAAAAAGGACATGACTACAAAAATACTTTCGAACAATATTTTATCTGACCACCAACATCTATCGATGCAAAAATATCTTTCAAGTGAAAAGTTATATGTACACTGCACGTAGTTAGTGAAATCAAAGGGGGAGGGTCGGTAAGGACGGTTTTTGGCCTAATTTATTTTTGGACCAAAAAATCTGAAAAAATCATGGTAGTATCTTATAAGTATCCCGAGTCGATTGCACGCTAAACGGACTACCCTCCACCCCCCAGCCACCCCCACCCCCCCTACAAATATAGGAAACACCACTACCCACAAACTGTATTTTCGACAGATTTGACACTCTTAAACATGTATTCTGAGGTTAGCTCGGGTTTACTATGGTTTTCGGGGTCGCGGAATGCAAATCTGGCGTCCTTTGACTTTTATCCCGTCAGGTTCAAGGTCATTGGAACGTCAAATCGAGAGAAAACGGTAAAAAAATTTTTAAAAAAATACGTTATAGGTTTTTGGAGTCGCTAATTACGAATCCGGCATCCGTTGAACTCTATCGCTTCAGGTTCAAGGTTATTTGAAGGTCAACTCGAGAAAAAACGGTAAAGAAATTAAAAAAAAATATGTTATAGGTTTTTGAGGTCGCTGATTACGAACCTGGTGTCCGCTGACCTTTATCGCGTCAGGTTCAAGGTCATGGGAATGACATATTTTTTTATTTTTTAGCGTTTTTTATCGATTTGACTTTCAAAT
>NC_046663.1:90928103-90930816 GCF_010883055.1 Belonocnema kinseyi | reverse complement strand
GACTTTCAAATGACCTTGAACCTGACGCGATAAAGGTCAGCGGACACCAGGTTCATAATCAGCGACCCCAAAAACCTATAACATATTTTTTAAATTTTTTTTACTGTTTTTTATCGATTTGACCTTCAAATGACCTTCAAATAACCTTGAACCTGAAGCGATAGAGTTCAACGGATGCCAGATTCGTAATTAGCGACTCCAAAAACCTATAACGTATTTTTTTGGATTTTTTTACCGCTTTCTCTCGATTTGACCTTCTAATGACCTTGAACCTGGCGCGATAAAAGTCAAAGGACGCCAGATTTATATTTGGCGACCCCGAAAACCATACTAAACCCGAGCTAACCTCAGAATACATGTTTAAGAGTGTCAAATCTCTCGAAAATACAGTTGGTGGGTAGTGGTGTTTCCTATATTTGTAGGGGGGTGGGGGTGGCTGGGGGGTGGAGGGTAGTCCGTTTGGCTTGCAATCGACTCGGGATACTTATAAGATACTACCATGATTTTTTCAGATTTTTTGGTCCAAAAATAAATTAGGCCAAAAACCGGCCTTACCGACCCTCCCCCTTTCTTCAGGTTTATTGCTCTATGTGCCATATTATAGGCTACAGGTCGACTGAACTACTATTAATGATGCATTTTCATGTTTTCTGAATCTAATGTATATAGTTTCTTAAAAATCGGCAATGGAAATGCGCAGATGTTATTTTTTTTGCGATTTTTTTATTAATTTGAAAATGCCTGATGCAAATCAGTAAAGAGTTGGTTGATATATTTAATATGTGCACAATAACTACACTAACATTTTCTTGTTATCAAACAAATACTGTCTTTGATATAGGGTCAAATAGATATGTGAATTATTTAAACAAATATTAATTTGATTTAAACAATCATTATTTTGATTAAAAAAAAAGTTATTTGATTCATGCACACCATTGCTCAACTCAAAGAAAATTTATTTCAACATCCTTCTGGGTGTAGCGGTCTTATAAAAAGACATTCACGTTTTTTTACTTGATGGCGTTTCATTATCATGAATCTTAATTTTCAATATTGATGTTAATGCTATTTTCTGCTGTTTATAGGTTTTCGATTATGACTGGGGCCTTCAAGACGATTTTATGGGCGCAGCGCTATTGGATTTAACTTTACTGGATTTAGGTCATCCACAGGATATCACATTGGAACTTAAAGATCCGGCAAGATACAGGCAACATTTAGGCGAGATTTTCCTAACAGCAACTCTCTGGCCAAAAAATCAGCAAGAGAAAGAACAGGTCAGAATATAAATCAAATTCTATTAAGCATAGGTAAAAATATCTTTACAATAATTGATTTTACAAACTGAATACCGACATTTCAAATTTTGATCAGAAATTGAATTAATTAGCTAGGGGAAATATACTCATTGAAAAATTCTACGTAATAATGCCAATTACCCCTTATTACGACGTATTGCGCATTATTACACAATAGCAGCATCGCAGAACAGCAGAAATAGAAGTCACTAAACGAGGAAGAAAATTTTCAAATTGCGTTACTCATAATTATAATTAAACACTAAATTTTAATTTTAGCATCAGTTGGGTAAAATCTAAATAACAATTGAAGTCGAATGACTAGTCATAAAATAAAGTTTCGAAGTGTTCTATTTGATTGACAATCATTATTTCTACAAACAATGAGTTGTTCTTGAGTAGTTAACATTTTAACTGGATATTGAAGTACTTACAACTAAATCAGTGAAATGAACATATCCTTAATATTTTTATAGAATATATTTATTCCCTTCTGAATATTCTTTAAGCTGCATTTATATGGACATTATGAAACAATTATCTAACTATAATATTAGCGATCGTTTTTACTTCCGAAGTAGATTTTAAAATGTAGGTAGTTGCAAACCTACTTCTATGAGGAGGCAAAATAATTTAATTTCCTCAGATAAGGAATATTTTCTGTATTTTAATTAATTCTAGTTCACATTTGTTTATTAAAAGACAACTTTTTTTATTTGAGAATCATTTATTTGATTTGTGTTCAACTTTTCAGCAATCTGTATCAGTCTTCCACTTCCGGTTTTTTGAATGAATAATTCAAATCTTGTTGTTGCAAATTATTCTGTCATATTATAACAAAAATTATAAAGCTTTATTGTTTTTATGATACTTTTTCTTCTCTTTTTTTCCATATTTAATTGCAAAATTATAATATCGATTATCGTCTATAACTATTCCTGTCGTGTTAAGGTCACGTGAAGTTGACATCATTATCCATCAGAAAGAAATACAAACAGTTCACGAAAGGATATTTTTATTTACGATAATTTATACTTTCCGTGGTGTTATTTTTTCATATGATCAATTCGTATTCAAAAAATTTGATATATATTTCACTCGATTTAATAATGTGTTACAACATCTTAAAGAAAATAAAAAAACAAATCAAGCAATGATATGTAGTAGTTAAATTCCCTAAATTGTAGAATTGACACTTAGAAACTAATTACATATTATGAAGTGGAATTATCTACTCGTATAGAAGGTCCTTTATTTTTTTTGTAGGGAAAGTAGAAAACTTTACCTTGTACTTAATATTTTCATTGAAAATAATTGTTTATAATATAGATTTAAATCTTCTTATTCCATGTTACATGTACGTGGGGAGGGGGTTAGTAAAAGAAGAGCCGTAACACAATTTGTATTCAATT
>NC_046663.1:90924059-90928003 GCF_010883055.1 Belonocnema kinseyi | reverse complement strand
GACTCTTAATGTCTGTTATCACTTGAATTGGGGAATCTTGACTCGATAAGCCAACGCGATTTTTAAATTTCATTAGTCAGCACTATTGATATTTTTGGCGAAACTGATTTCTAGATACATTATGCAAACAAATAGATGCAAGTATGATACTAAAACGTAGAATATTTGATATTCCAAAATCCTCTTAAAGTTGACATTTTTTTCGATTTAATTTGATAAACGTATAAAATAAAACCCAAAACATACAAACATAATATTTTCAATCCAAACTGCTAGGTTTCCAAATAGGAAATAGGTTGATTTTCATCAAAATAGGAGAAAAATAGGTAAAATAAATATTTTTAAATCGAAAAATTAATGTATAGGTACCATACTGAATGCAATACGACACGCTTAAGATTTCAAGAAGAAATATATATTTTTTCAATCAGATAGTTGAATTATTAATCCAAAATTACGAATTTTATATAAAGAACAGAAATGTTAAACAAAACAGGTAAATTTTTAACAACGTTATTAAATTTTCGACTAAAATTATCAATCAGAAGCAAAAACAAACAGAATTCTTAAGAAAGAAGTTCAACTTCTAACCAAATTGCTGAACTTTCAATTAAAAAAGTCTAATTTTTAACAAAATATATGATATTTCAACCAAACAAATTTAATTTTAAATAAAAAGCAGTCAATTATTCATGCAAAAAGAGAAATTTTGAGCAAAGCGGTTGAACTTTTCTTCAAAAAAGGTGACTTACAAATTTTAAGCTACAAATTCATTATTTTTATCAACTAAAGAGTCGCATTTACCAACAAGTAGTTAAACTTTTAGGCGAAATGGACAAATTCTAATAACAAGTTATCTGAATCCTCAAACAAAACAGAAAAGTTTTTACCTACCAGTTGCATTTTTAATAAAAATAGATCCAATTTCTCCGAAAGTAGATGAATTTTCAAACACAAAATGTCGAATTTTCAACAAAACAATTATCTCTTAAAATAAAAAGGACTAATTTTCTACAAAAAAGTTGAATTTCGAACCCGAAAATATGAATTTCCTACAAAAAAGTTCAACTAAATAGTTGAATTTTGAACTAAAAACGATCAATTTTCAACCAGAAATACAAAAATACAATAGTTAAATTGGCAGTTAAAGAAATGTATTTATATGTAATAAAAATATTTAAGTTGAATAAGTAGTTGAATTTTCAGTAAAGAAGATTTATTTTTTACCTAAAAATACGAATTTACAACAACATACATTAATTTTAAACTATAAAATATTAATTTTCAACTAATAATAGAATATTAAAGTTTCCATTCAAAAAAATTAATCTTCAACGTGGTGGTTGATTTTTCAACAAAGAAGATTAATTTCCTACCAAAAAATACACACATAATGAAATAATTACATTTTCAATAAAAAATTCATTTTTGACCAAAAAGCACCGAATTTTCATTAAAAAACGAATATTCAGAAAAAATGTTAATTTTAAACTAAATAGTTGAATTTAGAACTAGAAAATAGCAGTATTCAACCGGAAATGGAATAGTAAAATTTGCAGTTGAATGGGTTTTTAATCAATAATGGAATTAATAGTTAAAATTCGATATCCTTGTTCGATTTATTAAAAAAGTATTGACTCTCCTTAATTAAATGTTGATCGGTCTATAATTTAACATGTCTCAATTGTCGCGCACAATTGGTGCTTTGGTATAGCTGTAGTCAATACTGTAAGATAATTGTCACCTGCCGCCTCTGGGGATTGCACTAGACAGGATTCTATATACTCTCCCTTCTACATATCGAAATTTGCTAGCCACAATGGAAACCTGTTCTATTTTCTCCCCAGAGATTTCGTCTTCAATATTTCCCTATACATATTTTTTTGTCCAAAATCGATAGCCCCTATTTGAATTAGAAAAGGATTGTTTACACAATTTTATTCTGAGAAATTTTTCTGTCACACGATATAAAGTATTCACAGTTTTTAAATTAAACATTCATATATTCAGTAAAAATTGAACTTAACACATTTTCGGTCTCAATGAAAGTGGGCCCCAACCGGAATTTCATCTTATATTTCTGCAAGGAAAATTGATCTTTAAATCATGTATTTTTAAAATTCAATTTTATGAAATTGCCAATATGGTTTAGGGTAATACGTCAGTGTGAAAATCTCTCATATTTTTTCACATTTTTTTGCAGAAGATTATATGGGTGTATACGCGCCCTAACGTGCGCAGGAAATGTTTGCATTGCAAATCAATAATATACAAATATAAAAGTAGATTGATATGATTTGAAGATTAAATTGTAAATTTCTTTTGATGTTACGGGTTTTAATGAGGTAAATGTAGTCAATAAGATGGCGTTAATTTTGTTTTCTACTAGGTCTAAAATTAATATTTTGTGAATATTTATTACTATTTTAGAATTTTTAAAAAAAATACTCTAGCTCCGCTGGGATGCGAACCCATATCTGAAAAACCTGGGTTCGGATCCCACAGGAGTTTATTCAACAGTAGTTATTTAGAGGTATAGTTTTTCCTTTTTCTTTAGGGAAAAGTTTCAATTTGTATTACTTCCTAATGATCAAGGTCTCATTTTATTCTTTGAAGGATTCTCTAAATTTTAATTTAGGTTGATTTTATTTTTTAAGAATTGAGAAATCATACAGTTATTGTTGTTATAAACAATCACAGTTAAAATTTTAATTAACACCACCCAAATAGAATTGTAGAGAATCCTTTAAGTGATTACTGTTGAATAAACAATTTTAACCTGAATTATTTTTTTTGTTAAGTGTGCTTAGAAGCCTCCGTAATAATTTACAGAAATTAATAATAGAAGTTTTTTTTCGATTTTTCATATCATTTTAAAGATAGTCAACTTCTAAAATTGATTGTACGTTCTGTACATCTTCAATTGTGGGTGTAATTATTTGTGCTTGTTTCATCAGCACTTTGTTTTCTCATAGGTATCCAAAAAACTTGCTTCATTGTTGAGAGACGTTTTTCTCTAACAAACGACAAAAATTAAGACTCAATATTTGTCAAGCTTATGTTTCTGTCTTATCCAAGGGTTTAATTAGTCCTGAAATCGGCCCTCATGAAAAAGAAATATTGGTAAGTATTGGATCTAATACTTTTTACGCGAAAAAAGTACTGTTTCCAATACGTTCCAACACTTCTTTTTCATAAGCGTGGTGTACACTAGGGTGGAGCCAATTTCCGAAATTTTGTAATTTGGGTTGGAATAGTGAAATTATATTGCCTATTGGGACAAATAATATACGCTCAAAATTTTATTGAAAAATATTAAGTTCTTCAGGTTCCATAAGTCATGAGAAGTTTCCCAATATGTATCGTTCAAGAAGAAAAACCATAATATTCATTGTAGGTTTTAATTACTTCTTGGAAGGTTTTTCGTGGTTCATTTGTTTATTTTAAGTTCAAAAATTGAAGTTATGTTGATTAAAACGATTTAGCTCCATCGATTATCGATGAGGCTAGATCGATTATCGATGAAGCTAGATCGATTATCATCCTATGATTCCCCCTTTGGCACTGTGACTCACGTTTTCAGTCAGTCGTTCACAGAGTCGGGCCTTTCTTCATTTTGACGTTAAACCGAGTGCTATTTTTGTGATTTTTCGTCTTACTGTGTGATCCATTTCCAGGTAAATGCCGAAAGTGACAACAAGAGTGAAAATAGTTTGTGACATTTTAGGGGAAGCCATAATCTGCTCGGATAATGTTTTGCCCACACAAGGTGATGTTCTTCGACAATATATTTTCATTTGCGGTGTATTGGAAAAGGAAAGCAACAAAGACCCTTCCTCCCAGGGAATAATTTTGCAGATTGATAAGTACGTAAGGAGTATATGGGAAAAGGCTTCACTCCCCATCGTCAGTCAAAAACGGTCTTCCGCTAAAATTAAGAGCCT
>NC_046663.1:90861095-90923959 GCF_010883055.1 Belonocnema kinseyi | reverse complement strand
AAGAATGGTTATTGGTTCAGTTGATAAAGAGGCTACAGCCCGTCTTCAAAGTCGTTTGTTCCGCAAGAAAAAGTCATTTCTCGGTCAAAAAAGCCAGGAAACTGAAACTGGGCCACAGCCTAGATGTTCCTATAGTTTGGCAAGTAGAGAAGATTCACAAATGAAAGATTTTCCCCTGCGAGCATGAACACGAGCTCAGATGATGAACATGTTGTCAAACCCAAAAAACCTAAAAAAGAAGTGCAATACATGACTGGACAGATTACAAATTTGGCCATTTCTGTGATCGCGCAGGGATCTCTGACAGGAAAGCATCCCTGATTGCAACTGAATTGATGAAAGACTTGGGGATCGAAGAAAATAAAGCTGTTGACCGCTCAAAAATTCGTCGAGGGCGAAAACAAAAAAGGTCTAAAAAACTTGATGGGCGATTGAAAAAGAAAATTTTCAGTTTATACTTTGATTCAAGGAAGGACAAAACGATCAAAAAACTTCAAAAAGGAAAAACTATAACCACTGAAAGTGTTGTTGAAGAGCACATTAGTCTTGTTGAAGAGCCCGGTTCAGTTTTCTTGGGGCATAAGGCCACAAGTGCAGGAACATCAAATGCGATTGCCAAAGCTCTGGTGGACTTTATCTTTGAAAACGAACTCTCAATTGACGAGCTCTGTGTGCTGGGTTGCGACGGAACTGCAACCAATACAGGCTGGAAGGGTGGTGCGCTGGCAGAACTGGAGAAGACATTCCAAACATCTTTCCAATGGATGGTCTGTTTATTTCATGCCAATGAGCTTCCATTGCGACACCTTCTAAACACGTTGGATGGGGCGACCTCTAGTCTCACCAGTTACTCGGGAGATATTGGGAAGCACTTGTAAAATTATGAAACCAATCAAATTGAACACTTTGAGCCTTTGGAGTCCAACATACCACAGATGGCTGAAGGTTTGGACCTAAGTACAGATTAGAAGTACTTGTACGAAATGGTAACCGTAGTTTGTTTGGGGGTAGTTTCAGAATCCCTTGCAAGGCGAAACCCTGGAAAAATGTCACACGCCAGGTGTCTCACTACTGCAAATCGTATTCTGCGTCTTTACGTCTCAACCAAGCGTCCCAGTGCTGTACTGAGAGACTTGGCAGAATACGTCAATAAGGTTTATGCTCCTATGTGGTTTCAGGTAAAAATGAAACCGATATTCAAAGATGGGCCCAAACATTTTTTTAGCCTGATGCAGTTAACAATATACCTTCCTAATAAACTAAAAGCCATTGTTGACCCAGTGATTAAGCGGAACGGATTTTGGGCTCACCCGGACAATTTATTGTTGGCAATGGTTTTTGACAGCAGGTCTGAGATCAAAGAAGATGCCCTGGACCTCATCAAAAAATCAAGAAAGAACTCTAATCCAACGAGATTTTTTAAAGTGCCACCATTGAACTTTAGTTCTGAGAATTACACTTAAATGATGGACTGGAATGCAGTAAGGCCTGTAGCAGAACCGCCTGTCATACGAATACTTGCTCCCGACTTGACTTTGGAATAATTAGAAGATATCCCCCCATTTCCATGTAATACTCAAGCAGTGGAAAGGTGTATTAAGCTGGTCACAGAAGCATCTGGAAAAGTCCGCGAAGAGAAAGAGCGCGATTGCTACATCTTCAACAAAATTGAATTCCAGAAGAAAAACCCTCGTCTGAACCCAAAAAATATCTGACGAATTGACTGACGATTCCCTACGGGATTGATACACTCAGAAATCATGTTAATACAACCTCATTTATTGCTCATCATCAGTAAGTTGAAAAATAAACGCAATTTCCTGTTTTCGTGTATTTATGAATTTATGTTATATAAGTATATACCTATTCATGAAGAATGAAGTTATGGAAGCCTGAAGTTAGTCCTGCTAAAATCTGGTTAACATGCTATCTCCATTTCTAAGCATCGGAAATAAAAAAAATCGCAATATTATTGAAGATTAGGTTTGTAGTTATGGTCGGAACTACAGAAATTAAAATCCGGAAAAAATAAAAAATGGCGGATTTGAAAATTTGGCTACTTGTTTTGACCATCAATTGTTTAAATAAGGGTTAAATATTAATCAATAATAATTCTGGTGGTTCAGACGATAATCACACATGTGCAGAATCAGCAGTAAACATTTCAGCCCGATCGGTGCATTAGATTTTTTTTAACCATGTCAATCAGGTGGAAAAACGTTGTTTTGAGAAAAACGCGTTTAAAATTTTGCATTTATGAAAATGCTCGTTCGTCGCGCTCAAGACACTTGCATTCTTTTGCATTTTTTGACATGTTCCTTCATTTTCCGACCAAAATAACCACTTCCACAGCATTTCTACATATATTTAACACAAGAATTCGTCATTTTTGAAAAATTGATTTAAAAAAAGTTCCTGGACTACCCTCTTAAGAATGTTTAAATATTGAACGAGGGAAACATATTAGAAGGTTTTAAGGGATTCTGAATAATTTCAACAAACCTCGAGGACTTTTATTCATTTTCAGGTTCTTCACATGATTTTAAGATTTTTACAAATATTTTTCAAGCTCCTGGGGTCGAATTGTAATGAAATATCTGAAAAAGGTATAAGTATATAAGTAATTTAAAGCATGCAAGGAAAGTAGGGATTTCAAGCATTTTAAGAAATTTAAGAGAATCAAAGGAATTCAATAAATTCATGCAACTGTAGAAATTGAACAAGTTCTGAAAGTTTAGAAAATTCAAGGAATTAAGGTAATTCAGAATATTCCAAATGTTCAAAAGTTTTCAAAAATATAGAAAATTTCAGGGATTTTAAAGTATTTGCGTAATTAGAGCATTTAAGGAATTATAAATATTGAATGAATTCTCCTATTCAGAATATTTAAGGTATTTAAAGATTTCATGGAATTCCGAGAATTTCACGGATCTCAGAGCATTTATGGAGTTCAAAGAATTCAGGGAATCTGCGAAAATGTTGTGGCTCCAAATAATTTTTTAATATAAACATTTAAAATGTTTGTGTATTGAAAGCAATATATTTTATAATTTGAAGGCTAAAAATCTGATATTTTATTATTATCAGCAAGTAAAGTAAAAAAAAATCAATTTAAAATACTCTTAATCTACAAATGCTGCACTTTAAAGTTGTAAAATTGATTATTTTCAGTTTTAAATACTTAGTAGTAAGATTATTATTATTGGTAACCTTAAAAATAAAACTATAATTATTTTTATAGCTGACAACTTCCTGAAAGTGTGTAATTTTAAGTATTTCTGATTTCCAGGTTGTTTAATATTGAAGGCTTTTTATTAGGATTTAATCATTTAGCTAAAGTTTTAATTTAAAATTTTAATTGTAATTTTAATAAATTTGTACAATTTAATTATTTTACAATTATTAATTTCATTTTGTTGTACAATTAAAAAGATTTAAAATTGATTCCAAAAATTGTACCAATTATCAATTGAACATTATTATTTTCCTTTTATACTTATACTTCTAAACTAAACCCACTTTTTCTTAAGGGCATGTGATACTTCAACGCGTGGTAAACCGGGTTCAGTTGCCCCTTGTTTTTGTCCACAAAAATTGAAATTTTTAAAAACCGAATTCGGAAATGCTATGAAGTAGTATAACGGGCATCCAAGATCTTTTTTTTAGGAATAATAAAAAAAAGTCGTATTCTGCTAAATAAGAATTATATGCATGTTCACTATTTTGTGGTTAGGATCTTTTTTCATCTCTCTGCCATTACGATAATGTAAGTTTCTGTCGTACCGATTCTTCCTGTAGCCTATAACCACTTAAAAATTATTTATGAAATAAACTTTTTTAATTGTCTACAAACAAGGTTAGTTCCCGGACATTAGTTACTATGTTGTTATACTTTTCCCAAGTTTTCGGCCAAAAATTTTGTGTTTTTTGGAAGTGGTTGGAAGTAAAACTGGTGAGAATTGTATCGCACATAACCTTAAAATACACACACATTAATCAAATTTAGCCATATTACATTTTTTAATTATTCTAGAAACGAAGAGTTCGGGAACGTCTGTTCGCATGTTCGTCCCCAAATTTTTAAGACATAATTTTTATTATTGTAGGAAAAAATCCGGGGGAACCTAATTCTGGTTAAATCCAAAATTTTGTAAATATCACATGCCCCTAATAAAACGCAAACAAGTAAAATTGATAAAAAGGGAAAACATCAAAGCGAATTAACTTCATGCTGCAAACGGAATGTATTGGACATTGGATGCGAACATATTTATATTACTATATATTATTGATCATTTTACCCTTTTTAAATATTTATTTATAAAATTTTGATTTAAGTATAGTCTGTCAAGGGGTGCAACTTTGTTTCTATTTGTTTGAAAATAATGTTGCAGTTATTTTCGAGCAAAGTATTTTGGTCTTCGCAAATTATCGTGTTTCGAAAAGTTCTGAAGGGAAATAAAAAACGAACTACTACTGTGAAGGAAAGGTATAAATTTGTTTCCCGAGTTTTGTGCAGGAGTCTTTTATATAACTTCTATCGCAATTTTTAAATGCATCCTACGTGAAGCAAACACGTTTCTTCCATATTCTGTTATTACGTACCAGAGATATCAAATTAATTATGTGCGGTATATTACCATTCTCTAAACGCTCTATCGGAAAAACTATAAAAGAAAATATATGTACATTAGGTCGGTAAAAATTTTATTTTTATTTTCATGCATATCGCCCCGAAATTTTTTCGAATTTATCAAAAAATAAATGCGTTTAAAAAATGATAGAGGTTCCGCAAGTGCTTTGCAGTTTCACATGTATTTTCAAAAACAAACAAGAACTCAAGAAGTTATTGCAAATTTTTTCAGAATTGTCAATATTAGATGAATTGGATTTTACAAGTTTTTGAAGCTAAATATGATAATTTTGCGGTTTTTTAAATAAAAATTGTTTTTAATACACAAAATACTACTTTAAACTGATAATGAGATGTTCAAATAAATTGTTAAAAATGTTTATTACTGTTTCTAGCAATTTGATCTCAGATGATAGTTATAAAGTCGTGTTTTTTCTGAATTTTCAATCTATTCTAAACTTTTCAGTTAATTCGAGGCAATAATCAATTAAATTTAACAAAAATAATTGTACAAACAATTTATTATTATTCATAATAATATTCTTTAAGAATAATGTTAGAAAGTTGCAGTTTTTCTCAAATTTTCCACTTTTGATGCAATTTTCAGAGTGTGGTAATAATTGATCCAACTTAACCAAAATAATTGTTTAAAGAATTTATTATTATTTTTAATAATATTCTCTTTGAATAATGTTAGAAAGTTCCGGTTTTTATGAATTTTTTTACTTTTCCTCTAGTATTTACTTAAAGTGTGGCAATAATTGATGAAAATTAACAAAATTAATTCTTTAAACAAATTAATATTGTTTATAACTACATATCTTCTCCTATATTAATAACAGATAGTTGTGATTTTTCTCAAAATTTTTAAATTTTGGACTACTTTTTGCTTTAGCGTGACATAATTAATGCAAGTTAACAAGCGTAATCGTTTAAAAAATTTATTAATATTTATAACTATCTTCTCTTAGAGTAATGATAGAAATATGCGTATTTTTCTGAATTTTTCAACTTTTTTTTGAATTTTTATTAGGAAAAAATAATAAATATTAACGTTAATGTGAATAAAAATGTTCTCAGTAACTAATTAAAAAAAATTAATTTAATATGATCAATATAGAAAATTTAAAGAATATTTCAAATATCTGTTTTATTTCAGAAAAACATTTTCCCAAAAAAGAAATAGATTGTTTAAAAAGTTATTTTCTCTATTTTTTATTTATTATTTGTGAATATTTAAAAAGAAAAACAAAACTAAAAATTTAAGAAAAACCCGCAAGCATAACTATCATAAACAATAATAAATTGATAAAACTGTTTGTTAACTTGCAATAATTATTACCTCACTAAATGAAAAGTTTCACAAAAAGCGGAAAATTAGAAAAAATCCACAACTATCTAGCATTACTATAGAACTTTTACTTTCTAGCATGATTTAAAGATTATATTAATAAAAAAAAATAAATATTTTAAGTAAATATGTTTATGAACTTGAATTAATTAAGAGAACATTGTTAAAAATAATAATAAATTGTTTAAACAATTGGTGTAAACATCTAATTATTAGAAGAAAGTATTATCTTATGTATTAAAAACAATTTGTTTTAAAAAACTGAAAAAAATCATAATTAACGAGAAACTCGCAATACCCAATTTTTTATTTAAAGTGTTTTTGGTGCTCTATAAAACAGATCTGTGAGGTGATATTCAAAAAGTAATTATTCATTTAAATTTAATAGCTACTTGTGAAGAGAAAAGTGGACTTTAAAGCCGATTCACCTAATATTGACTATTTTGAAAAAAATGTACAAAATCGAATTTTTTTGTTATGGAAAATACGCATTAAACTTCACGTGGCTTGCGGAACCTTTAAATATTTTTTATTGCAGTTTTTTGTTTGAATCCGAACAAATTTTGAGGCAATATTCATGGAAATTCGAAAACAAATTTGCAATGCATTTTTAGTTCAACCGAACGTTTGTGTATAATAATAGTGTTTTTCAATGGAGTAATGTTTTTTTTATACTTTGAAACTTTAAACCCGTGAACGAATTTTAGAACATACATGTACATCTTTCCCAATTAGGTGACCTAGTTGGGCAATATTAATTATGCTTAATTATCTTTATAAGAGAATTTCTCATTAATATTGTATTAATAAGGCATTTTCTTTATGTGCTAAACTTATAAATTATATTTTAATGAAGAATACACACATTATTTTGTTTCTAAAGGCGGATGTTATTATTTTTAAGTCAGAACGTCTGAGAATGAAATTGTCCACATGTTCTTCTTCTACCATCCTTATTTTAAACTGCTTTTTCGAAAAAAATACTCCATTGCGCGCATTACGCATAAGCCGGAATATTACTATGAAATTTTTTTCAGCCAATGTTCATACCACGGAGTAATAATAAGGAGACTGATCATGCTATACAAAGCGTCTCGAGTTTTGACTGCGGTAACTGTACATTTACTGCCAGACATAGACGTTTGAAGCCAATGTTTACAACGAAGTGGACATGCGCACTGTGATTTTCTATCTCCTTTTCTCCCGCAAGAAGTGTGCGAGTTAGTGCCGTATTAAATGAAACTAAAAACTAAGGTTATGTTCCCGTAAATATTTGTCAATTGAGTTTGTCAATATACGTGCTTATTTATTTTTGTGTTTTTGTACAGAAATAAATTAACAAACTATGACCTGGAAAATATAGGTGAGTAATACAGATTTAATTGTAATCATTAAATGATATAAAATGTGCAGGTTAAATAATGTAACAGTATAATATTAGGTAACAAATTTTTTGATTTCACGGAAATTAAAATAATAAATCAAGCAAGACTTTTATTTTTTACATTTCCAACGGTTGAGTTTAGTTGACTTTTCAAAAACTTTTGCAAAAAATTGATATAACCTCAATTTCTGCCGTTGTTGTGGTTGCGAAGCACTGGTACTCGCTCGCACACGTCTTGCGGGAGAAAAGGATATATAAAATCACAGTGCGCATGTCCCCTTTGCTGTGAGCCTTGGTTTTAAACACCTAAGTTTGGCAGTAAATGGACAGTTACCACAGTCAGGACGTATATGCGGAGATCGGTCTCATTATTACTCCGTGGTTCATACTGTGCAGGGCCAAAACTTGACAAAGTCAATCTAAGCCCTAACAAAGTGTCCGTATATGCGCGATTTTAGCACTTAAGTTTTAATACACCAAACTATCGCTTTCAGTACAGTGTTGCACGGTGGTCCAGTGATGAATTTTCATGGAAAAATTAAGCTGAGGGTCGTAATTTTTTATTTATTTTATAGTTTAAAACATAAAAATACTGTGGATAAAATTCTGCATCAATCCCTGGGGGCGAAATTTCAGTTTGCATTTTGTGTTAAATGCTATGTTATTTAACAATTAGAAAAAATCATATTTTCCAATTGATTACTTTTTATCTTCTGTAAACCAGTAAAGTTTAACAGAAATCAATATAAATTGATTATTTTATGTTTTATTAAACTTTTACTCAGGTGAACCCGGTTATACATCATAGTAACGCACTAAGTGAAGTGACTGATGAGATTAAAATGTTATAAGTTAATTCAAATAATTTAATACCATGCTTGAAACCTCCTACGATGATGTTGTAGGTATACAATTACGAGCGCTCACGAGCGTTGGAGAATACAACAGTCACCTCTGGATGCTTACTTAGAGCTACCATCTGCCACTCTACGGGTTTTTATTCGCCCGCTTCCTATTGGTAAAGAAAGTTTCTTACAATGCGACAGGTGTTTAATAAAACCGCCTTCTGAACCGCTGCCAATACCCTACTGACTTCTAAATGTTCAAGATGTTCAGTGCATCTTGCGTGCACATTGCCTGTAGCCGAAATCACAATGGGATAAATAGATGCATGATTCACAATCCACCATATGGTCTTTACTTCATGCCTTAACCTGCTATACTTGTGGATCTTGGTTGTATAGGTTGACTGCAAATTTCGGTTTAGTGAACAAGTAATGTCGATAATGTAGACTCCTCCACCTACTTTTTCTCGCATCCCGATGTTAAGTCCATTGGCCTGGATGTAATGATCCGTCTGGATAATAACATCAGAATATAAGATGTAATCTTCGCTTTCTAAAAGGGGCATGGGAATGTATCTTTAGAAAGGCATCTATTCTTTTAAGAGTTCTAGGTTTATGGCAAGTCGTTGATTTATGATGCCCGCTACATCATTATGTCTGTGCGTATATTTTTTCTGAGCCATTACGCGACAGCCATCAATAATGTGCTCAATAGATACGTTGGTATCTCCACATAATCGGCACCGGTCAAACACGTATTGATGTAACATGTGTTTGCGATAATTCCTGGTGTTAACAACCTTTTCCTGTATTGCAATGACAAATCCTTCCGTCTCTGGATACAAAACACCCTTTCTTGGCCGAATATTAGATGCCTCACTATCCACTTCATTTTGATCTAACGTGTTGGGGTGCTCGCTATGGATGGCTTTCTGCCTCCATTGCATTTCTAATTCTTCTATGGTTTCTATCCTGATATTCAAGGCCCCATCTGAGGACAAATTTAAGTTCGTGTAGTCAAGATCCGCTTGACAGATGGTACTGTAAAGCGCAACATTTCGTTTGCTGTTAAAATAGTCTCGCAACTGTATAACTTGTGACTTATACAGTTTTTTGACATCTACAACGCCCCTACCCACTAAATGTCGTGGTAAAACTAACCGTTCAATCGCTGAATTTCCGTGGTGCGTTCGATGCTTCGTCATTTCTACGCGAACAATTCTGTTTAACTTTTCAAGCTCGGTGTTATACCATTTTATGAGCCCGAAGGAGTACGTGAGGACAGGGATGGCATATGTGTTGATTACCCTGATTTTGTTTGCCGAGTTGAGAAAACTCTTTATAATTAATCTGAGTCTCGTAGTGGAGGCAGTTGTTAGGCCTGCCTTAACTATCGTATGTTGAATACCCTTAGATTCAAGAATACCCAGATATTTATATGATTCGCCTGCAGCCATTGCTTCGACGTCATTTTCGAACTAGTTCTCTAACTCTACGGTCCCTAATTCCCCTCTGATTAAATGCACTGTTCTGCATTTATCTAGTCCGAACTTCATGTAGATATCATTGGAAAACTGCTTTGTGACATCGATCACTTGCTGCAGTTTCTGGGCTTCAGGTCATCCATGTAAAGAAGATGGGTCACTTCATGACCATCCTCATTAGTATGAATTCTGAACCCATGACACATGCTGTTTAGTGTTTTGCTCAATGGATTCAAGGATAAAAAGAACCATAGTGCGGTGAAGGAGTCTCCTTGAAATATACCCGTCGTAAAGCGTATTGATCTAGTTATCCTTGGTTGTCCATGATCAAAATACTTGATTCTTATACCCCAGAGCCTTAACGTATGGCTTAGAAAGTCAATAATGCGTGGGCAGATTTTGTAAAGTTGTAAGACCTCAAGGAAATAGTCATGCGGCACAGAAGGAAACGCGTGATTGTAGTCAATGTATGCCATGTGTAAGTTCCTTTGATGCTTCCGAGCTTGAGTCATGGCAACAGCGTCTATAGTGACTAGATCGTTACAGCCTCGCGAGTTGTTACCACATCCTTTTTGTTTTTCTGTAAGAGTGTCATTCTCATCGCAATGAGAATATACCTTATCTACAGTGATAGCTGTAAGACATTTATAAATTGTTGGAAGACAGGCTATCAGTCGAAAGTCAGATGGATTTTGAGCGTCTGGTTCCTTTGGTAACATATACGTAGTACCCTGGATCATAAAGCTAGGCATCAAATCTGGGTGTTCAACGATATTCTGAAAATAACTTACCAACGCAAGATGCACACTCGTCAAGTACTTGTACCAGAACTTTGCCCACATTTCTCTGCCAAAAAATAAAGGCGCATCATATATCTGTTCATATGGTATGTCCATTTTCGTCGCTTTTTTGGTTTTTGAACCTCTGCTTTGGCCTCTGGTTTTATAAGGCCATCCACCTCTGGAGGATGCGGTGGTGATGGATCATCAATAGGTTGAGGAAGAACGTCAATTGCTCCTGCTTGACCGCTTGACGCGGCTTTGTCTAACTGATGTTGATTTCCGTCGTTTTTCCACGCCAAATCAACCTGTTGTTTAATCACCATTGCTCAGTCTTCTGTAACATGTAGATTAAACCTGATGTCTTTCACCTTAGCGATAAGATCTCTCAGTGCGACTTTTTGTATACTAGGATACTTTGCAGCAAATTTAGTTCTTAAATTATATCCTTTTCCATTTTTATTTCAAATTGCGCACTTTGATTATAGAGACGCACCAATTCCTCTTTCATTGTGGTATCCCAATTGATGCTCTCCCACGGTATTTCTGATTATTATTATTATTATTATTATTATTATTCAATTAAAATTAAAATTATTTTTTGAAAAAAAGATCCTGCTCCACCTTCACTTCATTGGGAATCGAACCAGAAAACTTCTGATTTCCGGTTAGGTGTTTTGCCAATTAAGGTGTTAGAGGGATCAGAATAAGAACTCTTAATTCAAGAACATAACGCTAATTTTTATCTAGGTGTTAATGGTACAAGTAATTATTTTAAAAAAAAATTAATTTATCTGCTATATCATCAGAGATTGTACTTTACCGACAGTAGATTAACCTGATGCAAAATCCTGTTAAACAAACGTGGGTGCTGTCAATTTCTACCACTTAAAATTTCCTTGCCTTGATAAGGGTACTGTACGAGTACCGAAACGTTGGTAATGCAAGTTTATTTATTTATGTTTTTTATTTTTATTTTATTGTAATTTGATGGTCATAAAAATAAAAAAGACGAAAGAAGGAAAAAGAGAAGGAAGGGGATGTGGTTGGCAGCCTTCTCATTTTTCTTTCCTCTTTTTTATTTTTTTCCGAAAATTTTATTTTATTTTGTTGTTGTTTTTTTTTGTTTTTTGGGTTTTTTCAGATTACAATAGGGTTTTTTTGGTTTTCGTTTATTCGTTGTGGCCCAAATTTGGTCGTTAGATTCTTGTTTTGTTTAACAGAATTTTGCATCAATTTGATTATTGGACGTTAAATGGGATTTTTAATTTGGATTTTGGTCTAATTTAAATTTCGTAAATTTTGAGTAGATCAACCGACCAAACCATGAAGGCAGAAAATCTACACAATATCGATCAAGTTAAGAATCTTCAATGATAGAAAATACTTAACGTCTCAATAAGACTAGATAGAAAATAATATTTTTAAATTAAAATTAAAATTATTTCTTTGAAGAAAGATCCTACTCCATCTTCACTCCATCTAGTCCTATTAAGACGTTAAGCATTTTCTGTTATTGAAGATTCTTAACTTGATCGATATTGTGTAGATTTTCTGCCTTCATGGTTTGGAGGGTTGATCTACTGTCGGTAAAGTACAAACTCTGATGATATAGCAGATAAATTTAAAAAAAATTAAAATAATTACTTGTAACATTAACACCTAGCTAAAAATTAGCGTTATGTTCTTGAATTAAGAGTTCTTATTCTGATCCCTCTAATAGCTTAATTGGAAAAGCACCTGACCAGAAATCAGAAGTTTTGTGGTTCGATTCCCAATGGAGTGAAGATGGAGTAGGATCTTTTTTTCAAGAAATGATTTCAATTTTAATTTAAAACTATTATTTTCTATATAGTCTTATTAAGACGTTAAGCATTTTCTGTTATTGAAGATTCTTAACTTGATCGATATTGTGTAGATTTTCTGCCTTCATGGTTTGGAGGGTTGATCTACTGTCGGTAAGGTACAATCTCTGATGATATAGCAGATAAATTAAAAAATTTTTAAATTATTATTATTCTAGTTTGAGGCCGCAACAGCCCCTGATGGTTGGGCGATCTTGTTGCGTCCCCTTATGAGCCTGAGCGTGACCCCATAGCCCTCTTCATAGGGAGAGAACCGCAGCTACGCTGTTAACTGACAAAGGATATGAGTAGTTGTCTCATTATCCTTTTCGCACAAACGACAGAGAGGACTTTCATAAAACCCTATCTTACGTCTGTGATACCCGAGATTTCAGTGTCCTATAAACATTTCTGTTAGGACCATGACTTCGTTCCTCCCGAGATTCAGTATTTACTTCACTCGTTTAGAATACAGTTTTGAGCCTATAAGTATTTTAGCCTGTCTGCAACCAGAAACCAAACCCCACTTTGTGTTCAGGGACCCAAAGCAGAATAACACGGTTTTCGGCCGCTGGCTCATTCAGTACCTCAAAGCACTTCCATACGGCGTCGTCGTCGGCGACGTTGTCGGTGTTCCATTCAGACTCATTATAGCAGGCCTGCTGTCCTGACATACGGATATTTCTTTTTTTTCATACTACTTTGCCTTGTAGGCGCAGTGGAGCATGGCCACAATCTCAGATTGTAGAACTTTGGCGTAGGACCCCATCGCGATTGTGAAGCCTATTTCATTCCTTATACGATATAGACTAGCTCCTTCGTTCTCCTTTTTGTTGGAGTTCTCCTTATTCTTGGAGCCATCTGTAAGCCAGTTGTCTCCATCACTGAGCAGGTGCGCCTCACCGTTAGTCCATTCCTCTTTCGTGGTTAGGATAACTCGATACTTCTTGTCGAAGAAGTAGCGGCAAGAGAACGTTTTTCCCCTCAGCATGCTCAGTGTCGGTCTCCTCGCGAGGTCAATTAATCTTCGCACTACTGTCGTGATATACTGCTATCGTTTACCATATTTAATCTTCAGGCCATCTTCGCAGCCACGGCCTTGATGGTGAAGTGGAGGGGCTCCAAACCTATTAGTGCCCCCAGAGCCATCGTGGGTGACGACTTCGAGGCACGAGTGACGCCTCTCAGAATCAGTTCCTTGATCCTTTCTATTTGAGACTTCACAGTAGACAGTTTGACCCTGCTTCACCAGACTACCGCCGCATAGGTTAGCCTGGTCGCAAGATCGTTGAGTTGAGCCACAGAACAGTCTCCAGTTTCAAGCCCAAGATTTTTCCTATGGCTCTCATCAAGAGCCATATAGTCACTACTAACTTCTTGCAATTGTTTTCCAAGTGCTCGTTCCATGACAGCCTTTTATCCAGAGTGACTCCTAGATGTGTAGCTCATTCTTTGATTTCCAGTTGCTATCCTCCAAGTTTCAATGTACTAATGGTTCCCCACTTATACTTTCTGGTGAACACAACCGCGTCCGTCTTACTCAAATTGATCGATAGTCTAGTCTTCTTGCACCAGTAATATACTACCCCTAGTGTTACTGCATTACTCCGAAGAGCGCATCTAGACTTTGGCCACGCACGATAACCAGTATATTTTACGCATAGCCTATAACGTGGTAGGCCTGCCTCGTGAGCAGATGAAGCAGTTCATCCACTACCAAGAATCACAATAGGGGTGATAAAGCACCTCCCTGCGGAGATCCCCAATCAACGGTTACACATAAGGTGGTATCAGCCTTGGTCGTAGTTAGGCTCCTGTTGGTCAACATCTGGCAGATCGATTCCACGACTGCAGTAGGCACAATAAGTGCAATCATGGCCGCTCTGGTCATCTCTTTAAAGGTGCAGTTGAAGGCTCCTTCGACGTTCATAAAGGTTTCAATCACGAGGCCTTTCCGCTTTATTTTCCTTCAATTAGGTTTACTGATCTGCTCAAGGCCGTCTCGGTCGAGTGACTAGCCCTATTGGCGTGTTGCTCCTTGTAAAGTCGCTTAATTGACAAGACGTCATAGCGGATACTTCTATCCACAAGTCTGTTTTTAGTAATAAAGATGTGAGGCTAATGCGATGGAAATCCTTGGGTGAAGTATAACCGATCCTGCCTGCTTTCAGAATGAAGACTGCTCTTATACCCCTCCATGCCATCGGAACATATGCTAACGTCAGACTAGCCCGAGAAAGTCTCACGATCGGCCCTATGAGCCCTTAAGCCCCCCGTAAGAGGATTGGAAATATGTCATCCAGGACAGAAAACTTGTAAGTACTGAAAGACTTCAGAGTCCATCTGACCCTGATGAGAGTAACAATCTGGTTGGATGACAGCCGTGTCGGGCCCGCTTACGTCACAGGCGGCTTTTAGTTGCCTCGGAGGTGTCGCCCCCTTTTCTTCTACCCTTGTAAAGTCCGGAAGACGTACCTTGATCTGGTGAGCCAAGGACCCCCCGTCAGTCTCTAAGTATCCCCTTTCCGATGTTTTCCCTTTTCCTTTCTCAATGTCTGTGCAAAATTTGGTCCTGTTTTCTTGCTTTGCCTTACAGATTGCACCCCTGTATTTATCGCTAATCGTCGTAAATAAGGTCCATAGTATCTCCAGTTTACCAGTACTGGCACGTTTGAACATCTCTTTGCTTTCCCTACGCAGCTCTTCGAGTTTCCCATGCCACCAGTGTGTTTCCCCAGTCTTGTAGACTTTTTTAGGTCAAAAATTACTTCAATAAGTAGATTTGATGGCTTTCGTCAAAGTCCCGGCTGTCATCTCCAGGATATCCACGTCTCTGATTGACCTAGGCACCTCTGAGAGTACGGGTAGATGGATTCCAACTCGAACTCTATCTGTGAGTGAACTGAGAACATGGGTTCATCTGAGACTCCTCTTCTTGATGTTATTCTCTAAAACTACTGCTACAGAGAGTGATGTCAATGACTTTCTCCTTGACCGCGTTACGAAAAGTCGGTATGTTTCGCGTGTGAAATATTCCACCAGTGTACGTACCTGCACTGATGGGTTGGTATCGCTGTCATACAAAATGAAAGCCGATATCATGACTAGCCTTCCTATTCCTTTAGGATCCGTGTATATCACCATCAGGTCTCTCGAATTTAGCTCAGGCAGCGGGAAAACGTTGACTGCCTTCGCCAGTATGTAAGCCCTTGGATTGGCCCCCAACCCCTAATGGTATCTCGAACTAACCAAGGTTCCTGGATTAACGAGATACTTGTGTACCATTTGGGTAATGGTTAGACTCTGGCCGGCAACCCTAAACTTGACTTGTCTAATGTGGTAGAAGGGATTGTTGTTGAGGACTGCAAGAGCCCTCACCTGAAACTCAGGAAATAAGGCATAAGTATTAGTCATTGTTATTAAAAAATTATATAAACAATTATATTCAATAAATTTATATTGTTTTATAACATTTGTTTTTCAAACTTAAATTTTTGCTTTATTAATATATTCTTATGATTTTGGTATGTGTATCGATTTCGATTGATTTCTGTTATACTTTACTGATTTACAAAAAGATAAAAAATAATATATTGGAGAGTACGATTTTTTTCGAATTGTTTAAAACAGCAAATTTAGCATATAATGTATATTAAAATTCAACCTTGAGGGATTGATGCGAAATTTTATCCAGACTATTTTTATTTCTTAAACTTTAAAAACAAATAAAAATTACAACCTCCATCTTAATTTGTCAAAGAAAGTCCATCACTGGACAACTGTGTGTAGGGTTTGCCATAAAATAGCCTTGGACTAAATTTGGGAGGATCGAAACGTACACAGTCCGGGTGTCTAACCCATTTCCAATTAATATTAATTAATATTTCAATGCAGCAAATAAAATTGCATGCTTATGGTCGGAGTGCATCTGGCCTAATATAGAAGCAAAATATTTGATAAATTAATTACATTTTTCTAAAGTAGGACGCTCAATTGGGGCAAAATTGGCGCCCAAGAACCGTTTGGGCAAAATCGGGCACATTTTCACAATGTGAAATTTATATGACGCATGTAAAATATGAAATTTGATGAGTGCAAAAGTAGTTACGTAAGAACTGAGCGTGTTAAATGCGAGTCTAATTAACCGTGTTGTTCCGTACATTTCCTGGTCATATACTGGGTGTTTAGTTAGCTATGCCCTTAAAGTATTTAAAAAATTATATTAAATTTATAACAGCCTGTTAAAAAATTGAGTTTTAATTTCCTTGACAAAAATTGGAATTCTTTTATAATTTATATTCAAACTAAATAAAAAATGAGTTTGAAATCAATACAATTTTTTCTGCGAGGTAATCACCTAAGAGCTTTCATATTTTGCATGTAATAATGTGATTAAATCACAGTATTTTAGTTCACAGTAACAATCAAGCATTTTTATGTAAAAAGTCTTATTTCCAAATAAATTAAAAAATTGAAAGTATTCAAAATTTGGTCATTTATACACGGAAAGAAATTTCGCAAGATTAAATCACGGCTCTGCTCCTTGATTTTTATCACGCTTTGGCGCGAGAAGTAAGATCTCGTAACCCTTGCTTTTGAAGCATAGGTCTCGAATTTTTAAGAATTAGGAAACGCCCCCTTGTTCTCAGGTCTCATATTCTATACTTCTGGATCATAGAGTCCGAGATTTTAAAGCACGTAAAAACTGTAGTTCTAAAATCACGCGTTTCCCTGAATTAATCTTTTGAAATTTCTCTCCGTTTAGGAGCAATTAAATAGCTAATTAGTTTACAACTGTCATATTATCTTTGGAATCCATTATAATTTGGGAAGGTTTGTTCGGTATGCTTTCAGTTTGATTGTTTAAATTTACCTTGGAATTATTGAATTTTATTTTTAAAATAGGCCTAATTCGCGTAGAATTGAAACATAATATATTATTAAAATACTTATTTTAAGACGAAATTCACACTAAAATTCACTTGAAAAAATAAGAATGAAAGTATGCACAAAAAGCATCCTTGATAATTCCGAGATAAATTGTAAAAAAAATAAATTCGTGCGGAAGAAGAATAGTGTTTATTTATTTATTGGCGATTTAAGAGCATTAAATTCATTTCAAGAAATGAGCATTTGCGATTTTCCTATTATTTTATTTTCGGAAAATAAAACTTACGTAATGTGTATAGTGTATTTGTATCACATTTGTAATAAAAGTTATTTTCATTCGAGAAGAAGAAATTCATTGAAATACTGGTAATTTTTTGAAAATCATTTAAATCTTTTAAAATTAGTTGAAATATTTAAAAATCCCATAAACCCTTTTCAATGCCTTAAAATCCGTCAAAGTTCCTCGAAATATGTTAAATCTTTTGGAACCCCTAAAACCTCCGGACATGTTCGAAAATCTGACGAAATCGCTTAAAATCCATAGATATTCTAGGCAATTCAAACTAAATAAAACTTATTCATTAAAATTCTCTGAAAGAAAACGTTTAATATACCTTTAAAAATTCCTTGAAAATCCCTTAAAATTTTTAAATGGCAATTTCATTTATTTTCCTAAGTTTGATAGAAATATCAACGGATTTCAAGCCTTTAAGAAGAGTTCATAGGATTTCTAAATATATTAAATAGTTTAAAAAGATTTATTGGTTTTCAATACCTTACAAATATTTTTACGGAATTAAAGGAATGTCTATTTCATAGAATTTTATAGGATTTTTTTCAAAGATGTCAACTAATTTCTAAGAATTTCGTTGAATTTTCGAATATTTCAAGAAGTCTCCAAGGAGTTGAAAAGATTAAAAAAAAATTCCAGAAAATTTAACGTTTCTTCGAGAGAACTTTTATGAATAAGTTTAATTCAATTTACATTTAAAGCATATCAACAATTCAAAAAGAGAAGATTAAGATTCATGAGACCTATAATTATTTTGAAGATTTTGGGAGATTTTACAACTTTCAATGGATTTTGACATATTTCAATCGAATTTCAAGTGATTTTAAAGATATCAAGAGAATTTATTGATTTTTTTCTGCGTTCAGTTTATTTGTGAAGAATATATATTTTTGTGTGGTTTCATATGAGATTATGAGTGTTCTAAAATAAACCGTTCTTTTGTAGTTTCTCTACTTTTTAAATTAATTCCTTCAATAGTTTTGTAATATTTGTCCTAATGCTTATTATCCTATAATTTTTTTCCATATAATGATTTTCTATCATCCGTGGAATCTTTTGCAATCTCCTGCAATATTTTATTGCAATCCCATATAAGCTTACTATCTTGAGATCTAGTGTACAACAAAAATCCTCAAAATTAACCTCTCGTATTTATTATTTTTTCATGCCCTCTTTTGATCTAGCTATACTATTTATAATTTTTTTAAATATATTTTTTGTCTTTTTTATGAGAAAACTTATTTCATATTGGAAATACAACATGATGTATTTATTCGCGTTTTCGAAACGCATCGATTAATATACTGAATAACCATTTTATAACCATTTATGATCTAGCAATGTCTTTTTATAATTTTTTGAAATACATTATTTTATCTTGTTTTGTATCAGGAAAGCTGTTTTAATATTGAAAATGCAACAGAAGTGCATATGATATGTTTTTCGCATTTTCGAAGCACCTTAAATGACCTATTGAACAACCTATTATAATTGTTAATCTTGTTGTGCATCAGGAAAGCTGTTTTAATATTGGGAATACAACCGGACTGTATATTATTTATTTATTCGCGTTTTCGAGACGCATCGATTAACCTACTGAACAATTTTGTATGACCTCTTAGGATCAAACAATGCCTATTTCTAATTTTTCAAATTATATTATTTATTTTTATTATATGAGAAAAACTGGTTGAATATTGGGAATTCAACAGAACTGTATATGATGTATTTATTCATGTTTTCAAGGCTCATTTATTACGCTATTAAACAACCTTTTCTGGCCACTTATGATTTAGCAACACTTACTTATAATTTTTCAAAATATATTGTTTATCTTGTTTTTCTTTACTATTTATTCCAATGCTGATGATCCCATAATTGTTTTCCGTGTAATGGTGTTCTATAATGAACTTTCTGTAATTCATAGAATCTCATAAAAAAAAAAGGTTCTTTGGACCATTTTTCAGCAAAAATTTAATTTGGCATAATGAAGTGAGAGAGTTGTTGAAAAATAAAAGTAAGCACCCAGTATTGAATCCTGATCCGCGAGCTATGTTTGCAGACATTCTCCAACTGGTGACCCTGGTGCTCGCCCTGGTGGGGGCGTCGAGACGGCCTGTTTATGATAGAATTTGGTAAAGCCTGCAAGTTTTTCAGTCATAGCCTTTCTTCCAGCGAGAACGCTTGTTAATTTTTGTTGTGCAAAACGTGAGACGTGAGTGCAATAACAAAATAATAAATCTGGTGCTTTAAATTTGTTATCAAGTTTTCTTGAAAATGACCTTGAAGCGATAAGAGTTGCTCGTTCTACGTCGACAATTTGTTATCAACAGTCAAGGAACAATCACCATCAAATGTATGTCACTAGTGTGTGGAAGCGAATTGACACATTACACGTTAGCCAAAGTCTACGATCCGTGTGTCGATGACGCTGGATTTTCCGGACTCGAGTTGCCGGCTAATCATGTCAAATAATCCGGAAGACTCAAAAAAAGCAAAAAGAAATGCTGTTGTGTTCGAAAGGGACAAGGATGATGAAGACGAAGACAGGGCGAAAATTTTGGAAACGCTGGTTAAAGCACTTTTTTGAACAATATTGGTTTCTCCGTATGTGGAGGATAAAGAAATGGGTTATTTTTTGAAAATTGAAAATCAACAAGAAGCTTGAAATACCGTAAATGGGACTAAGCGGGCGAGTGGGGGAAAACTGGCTCACCTGCAACTTTATTTTTTATCATTTATTATCTCTGACTAAATTGCAAATTGTCAGGTAAGAGATTGTTTATGTTTCAAAATGTTAAATTTGGTTAGTTGGTGTAAACAGCTCGAGAAAAATTTGATTTGCAGAATTTTGTGAACATTTGTTGCAAAGAATCATATTTTCCAGCACCAGAACAATATTTGTGTAAATTTTTACATAAACACGTTCTATTTTGCGTTCTGCGAAACGATTTTTATACGAATGTTTTTGGGGGGGGGGGGGAAGTTCATAGTATTTTATTATAAACCAAAGCTTTCACAACGTTAAAAAGTATAAAATTTATAAAATTATTAAATTTACTAGCAAAAATATTCCGCTTATATACTTTTTCTTGTTTGGATTACTTAATTATTAAATTAAAATGTATACTTTAATTTAAAGAACTGTAAAATATATTTAATAGTCATAAATTTAAATTAATATTCAAATACTTACGTCGACTTTGATAAATTTTAAAATTAATTTTAATTTCAGTTTTAATCGTCTTTCAATAATCTGTAACTTTTATTTGAATACGATTTTATCCCAGCAGGAATGACATGCGAAGAAAAATATTAATAAGTTAATCGTAAGATGTTCTTAAAATACAATCTCCAATTCTCAGTCTTACTCGTCTCTTCAATTTTCAACACTGATTTTTTTAGTTTAGACTGTTTATAGTTTAAAATAATAAAGTCTTAAACATATTTTTAAAATAAGCCTATTTTGAAGATTTACGCAGTCTAAAATTTTTCAATTTTTAATACGAATAATTTAAAATAATGTAGCTTTAAATCCTTTATTGAAATAGTTTCAATTTTGAAGATTTACATATAAAATTCTTCAATTTAAATAAAGTATTAATAAAGTCAACTTTTCAAATCCAAATGTTTAAAATTCAACAATATTTCAAATTTATGTTATCAAAATTACAGCTTTTTAAATTGTAAAACTTTAAACTTGCATAATTTTTTTATTTGAGTTTCCAAAAAAATAACTTTTCAATTTTAATGATGTACAAATACAAATGCTTAATTTTTATGATTTTCTAAATCAAAAGTCAAATTTAAAATTTAAAATTTTGCAATTGAAGAAATTTCGAATGTAAATCAACAAAATTACAGAAATTTGTAATTAAAAAATTTCCATATTAAAAGCTGTTTAATTTTAAATATGGAATAACAAGTTATTCAATTTTCAAGATTTATATTTTATAGTTATGAAAATCGAAACATTTTTATTTTAATAGTTTAGTTTTGAAGGTTAACAATGTAAAATTCTTCTATTTTTGACGATAGTTCTTGAATTTTTAAGATTTACATATAATGGAAAATTCGTTAGCTTTAAAGATGTATAAATAAACATTATTAAATGTTGATGAGTTTGATGATTTCGGAAATAAAAATGCAAAATTTCTATTCTGTCTTCTTAATTGAAGAAATGTTAAATTTATATAATTAAAATTAAAAATTTGTAATTGTAAAGCTTAAGACTTGCATTACTTCTAAGTTGCCTTGAAATTATTATTAAACTTTTAAATAATTACTTTTTCCGTAAAGTTCTTCTTGCAAGCGCTTTCTTTTTACGTTTTATATTGGTGGACTCAGCCCCATATTTTGGGTTAAATTCACTCACACTTTAAAAGATGATAAGTAATTTTTCATGAATTAAATTTATGTTTGTACTTTATAATAAGGAGGGTTAGAGAAAGATAATATATTTGAAACTTTAATACCTCATTTAAATTTCTTCATGCACTTTAATGTAAAAACCCGAAAAAACGAGCCACTTAGTCCCATTTTGAGGTACTTTAATTTAAAAATATTTAAATTCATTTGATAAATTCCTCATTTTTCTGTCAACTTTAAATTTAAAACGTATTTTCATTTACTTTAAATCCTTTTTGGACTAATTAATTTCCAAACTTGAGAATTTTATCAATTATATTTTGAAAATATTAAAATTTGTATTCATCAGATGGTCAGTTTTGAATATGTCCTTTTTATATTTCCAGTTTTAAGAAATGCAGAAAATAGTTCGTTAAAATCGACTATAGTAGTGTTAAATAATCATGCAACCTAACAAGAGCCTCTGATTGAAATGAATTTCAATTTTAATGCCTTTAATTTGAAAGCTTTCAGATTCGCGACGGTGCTTTTTATATTTTGTTTTGAATACATCCAAATTGGGAGCGCGAAGAGTTGTAAAGTTTCTCATATGAATTTTAATACATATTTATTAGCTGAATCATTCAACGAAGTTATAAAATATAGATTAAAAATATATTTTGGATTGAAAGCTTCTGAAAAAATGATTGCACATCGGAGAAAACCGTTTTTAGAAATTTTACTAAATAAATTTGTTTCATCATTCGGAAGAACTCAATTAATTATGTTCACTAGGAAAAGGAGACTTCAACTGAGAAAATAAGATCCTCCTCTGGACGAATTTTAGACAAGATAGCTGAGACATTGAGAAAAAATGATCATCCTGATAAAGTTGAGGTCATCCTTGATCCAAATTTTCTTCAAAAAGGCCTTCCTGATACCGAGTTACCAACAAGGACAAAAAAGGACAAATTTTCAGTCAGTTCTCTTAAAGTGTGTCTCGAAAAGAAAAAAGAATTGGTAGAAAAAATATTAGAGGATCGAGTGGAAAGAATATGGGAGGACAAAATTGAAAGACATCCTTGGCTGCAACCAATCGAGGCTTGGATTATCGAAAGACAAAACAGGTCATCTAAACCGAGTATTGAACGAGGTTACAGCTCTGATAGTGAAGTTAAAGGGGTACGCTAATTTTAATTAAAAAATATTAAATATAAATTTCAATTAATTTTTTTTGTTGATAAATTCTAAGATCGAATGTATGTGGGCGTTCGCACGAAAAGGGCCTTAATGGCTGGTCTGACTGGGAGATGACAGGGAATTAACCAAAATTATTATCCCAAAAAGATTTACAATTTCGTTAAGAATCACTTCTTTGTTGAGTTTTTTGGTTCAAAATGTAACTACTTTGTTAAAAATTAATCGGTTTTGATTGAGGATTTAACTGTTCTCTTGAAAATTCGTCTTTCTTGGCTGAATAGAACTATTTTTGATTTTAAATTAAAATGTTTTGTTGTTGAAATATCAACTCTAAAATTTGTTGTTAAAATTTCATCTTTTTGGTTAAATGCGACTCTGTTTATTAAAAATTAAAATCTTTTTTTGGTTGAAATATTAAATATTATATTTTATGTTGAAAATTAATATTTTTTTATCGAAAATTCAACTACTTGTTTGAAAGTTGAACTTCTTCATTAAAAATGTATTTTTTTGTTGTTGCAAATTTATCGTTTCAGTTGATAATTCAACTCTTTTGTTTTAAATTTTTTTATAATTCAACTATTACATTGAAAATTTAATTATTTGGTTGAAATTTCGTCTGTTTCGATTGAAAACTTGTAATTTTTGAATAAAAAATTCATTTTTGTTTGGATAGAATTGGTTTTAGTTGAAAATTGAACTGTTCTCTAAAAATACGTCTTTTCGACTTGAAGGTGTGTCAATTTTGTTAAAAATGTATCGTTCTAGGTCGGAAATTAAACTATCTTGTTACTTATTCAACTTTGAAGTAATTAAATTCAACCAAACAAGACGAATTTCCAATAAAATATTTGAATCTTCAGCCATAAAAATGAATTTTCAACATGCAAGATTGTATAAAAATTGTATAAAAATTGTATAAATTTCTAACAGAAATGGAATAGTTCAAATCTCAAATACTAAAATAAATTTTTAACCCCCCCCCCCCAAAATTGAATTTTCAAATAGAACATTAATGTTCTACTAAAAAAGGTAAATTTTCAACAAATTACATCCATTTTTAACAACATCTATCAAATAATTTACTTTGCAACCAAAAAGGATGAACTTTAAAGTAAGAAGATTAATTTTCTACTAAAAAAGGCGAATTTTGAACAAGGTGCATGCATTTTTATCAAATAGTGGAATTTTCAACTAGAAAAGTTTACATTTTTAATTAAAAATATAAATTTCTAACCAATGATCGAATAGTTAAATTTTTAGTTCAAACATTAGTTTACAAAAATTAAAAAAAATAGTTCAGTTTTCAAGCAAAAACATGAATTTTTATCTGAATGATGAATCTTGACAACAAAATTCAACAAAAGGTTTCAAAATTCAACCCAAAAGTTCATGCTGTAACCAAGATGATTGATTTTTCAAAAATGGAGTACCTAGATTTTCAGCCTAAGACACGAATTTCGAAAAAATGAATTTTTAACAAAATAGTCGAATTTCCAACAATATAAATAAATTTTTTTAAAGTTTCTTGAAAACATGGGATAAAAAGAAGAATGCTTTGAAAAAAGGAAAAATAGGGGCATAGGGAAAAAAGCGTAAACTTTGGCACTCGTCAACTTTAAATGCGTTGTTCACGAAAAGTGTTTTTTTTTAAGTTCCAACTTCAAAAATGCTCCGGTGACTCGTTTTTCAACCTAAAAGGTTTGTCTTGGGCTTAAAATGCCAGGAATTTATCCGGCTATACGACTCTATATGTAATCCTATACTGACCATACGGACGCCCACATATTATCAATTTTGAGCAGTTTCATTTAAAAAGAGAGAATATTTTTAGAATTAGAGTAAAGAAAATAAATAGAACTTAACTGTAATGTACCTCCTAAAAGGATTTTAGGGAAGAGAACTTAAAAGCATCCAGGAGCCGATTCCAAAGGAAAACACCTGTCAGAAGGCGAGTTAATCGATGTCAAGAAAAAGTTCAGTCGAAGATTGATGACCCCTTAAGGGAGGTTTCAGTGTCGACTGGTGACGATCAGAAAAATGAGAATTTGGAATCTGTGAATAACGTGGATTCCAGAAAGTATTCTGTGGCCTCTTCGAATGATTCACCAATTCTCGAAAAACGTGATGAGAAACCCGTATACAAGGACGAAGAGAGATCAGAGAATCTTGATTTCTTTGATAAAATAAAGGGAAATTTCAAGGATAAAATAGAAGATATTCACAGGGTACTAATGAAATTTCAAATATATAATTTGAATATTTGAAAGAGAGAGAGAGAGAGAGAGACATTTCTGTAGGAATTTTCAGAGGTGCGTCACTAAAGCTTGATGCGGAAACCATTTCTACATTTTTCTAAACAAGAACAGAAATTTGAGCACATGTAACTGTATAAAGCATTAGTCTCGTATTTCAGAAAATTCTGTTTGATTTTGTAATTTTCAGTTACTGTAACTATAAACTTCAAGGAATTACAACATTTTTTTAGTTCATTAATTTTAATTTTAAATGTATAGTCTATATTTGTACTGACAATATAAATAGTTATAAAATATAAGCGAAGTTAATATAAACATATTTGTCGCATTAAGTATATTATATAAAAAATCGTTTGCATATAAACTTCGCTTACATATAGTATTACTATAGTCTATATTGTTAAAACAAATATATACTAAGAATTTGTATTAAAATTAATAAACCAATGAATGGACTCAAAATTCCAAGTCGTTGCCTTTACTTGCGATTTCAAAATTTTTTCAGTTTCTTGTTCTGGTGCAAATTTCGAATCCTTTTCACGCTTGAAGTCATTCAATATCGGAAAAATACGACTACTGCATCGCTATAATTCAAAATAACCTTTTGTAGGTCATTTCCATACACCGTTTCTACATGCTAATAAAAATGTAGTAAATTTACTATAAAAGTTACTGAATTTCGTTTTCAGTAACCCAATTCCGCAAATTTCAGTAGCTTTAGCATCCTAAATGTGTTTCTGAAGATTTCTAACAGTAAACACTAGTTTGCAGCATGAGATTGCGAAATGTTCCATGAATTCCAGGAAATTCATGATAGAAAATCATTATATAGAAAAAAAATATGGGATAATCAGCATTAGAATAAATAAAAAATAGCGATTTCACACAAATAAACTTAAGGCCATGTAACGAGTTGGTCACCGCTATTTTTTTTATTTCCCAACTTATTTTCACACGAAGCACCACATCAGGTTACAAATTTGGGATAATAAATGAGAAGCACTAAGAAAGGTGGGTCTGGTTCTAAATTTCAATAATTATGAAAAAAGAAAAAAATATATTTACAAAAAAAACTGTTTTCATGATTACACAAATTTAGGACCAGACCTATCATTCTTAGTGCTTCTTGTTTAGTGCCCCAAATTTTCAACTCGATGTGACGATTCGTGTGAAAATAAGTTAGGAAATAAAAAAAGTGGCGGTAAGGTAGAAATCTGGTCACGTGACCCACTCGTCACATGGCCTTAAGGGAATGTGACACAGCCAAATACCTATATTACTGACCTCACTTTATCAGTTAATTGAATATTAAGACATTTTTTATAAGACATTTTTTGTGAATAAAATCTTAAGCTGAAACTTTGGAAAATGTATAAGATTACAATAAAGTACGTTTAGGTACTTCATGTGGGTAGGAACTCCACTGAAAACTATTTCACCTTTTTTCTAAACCTCGACATTTTTTTTACGTTCGAACTTTTTTATACATAAAATATTCGGTCTCACACTTTGAGAAATGCAAGAGCCAAAAGAAAACTATGTTAAAGTACAAAGTTTAATAATAAAAAATGTTTGAAAAATATTTCAACTAAATCTTATCCGACACACAGCAAAATACTCGACTATCAATTCCATCGGCATCAGCCGGTACTCTGGCGGCCACTAGACGAAGGAGGCTCTGATAGATGAAATAATTTTGAGTGAAGTTCCTACCAAAATAAAGAACCTAAACTTACATTATTATACTTGAATACATTTTCTAAAATTTCAGCTCGATATTTTATTTACAAAAAAAGTTCTTGGGTTCAACAAATAAATATTCAGTGAACTGATAAAGTGAGGTTGGTAATATAGGTATTTGGCTATGTCACATACCATCTATGTACTCCCTCGATATATTTAAAATATTTCAAAGTTTAATTCAAATCCATATTAAAACCCTTTGAAATCTTTTGAGATCAATTGATACTTTTGAAAAGATTTTTAAGTCTATTCACATTTCTGAAAGCTATTAAAATCTGTTGAAAGCCATTGAAATTCTAAAATCTTACAAAATATTTAGAATAATCGGAAGTCGTATAAATCCTAATCTTCTCTCTTTAAATTTTTGAAACCCTTGGAAACCCCTTGAAATAAAATTTAATTTATTCCGTAAAGTATTAATTTTAAATCCCTTGAAAATAAATTGAATTAAACTTATTCATTAAAGCTGTGTAGGAAAAACGTTGAAATCCCTGGTAATCTTTGAAATCTCTTGAAATCATTGACGATTTGATAAAATCTTCTGAATCTTGTAAAACTTCTTGAAATCTCTAGAATCTTAAATAATTCCTTAAAATTCAAGGAAATTTAATTTATTTTCCAAAATTGTCTAGAAACCTCTTGAAATATTTAAAGGCGTAAAAATTAATGAAACAAGTATTAATCATTTTGTATTCCTAAAATATAATTTAAAATAAAGTTAAACATTAACTTTATCTGAAAAAACTTTTGAATCGAATAGAAATTTTTGAAATCCCTTGAAATCTTTGAAAATTCTACAAAGTTTCTTTCAAATCCCTCGACATTTTTTATATCTCTTCAAATCCTCTAGAAACGCTTAGAATCACCTAAAATCAATGGAAAACGTAAAAATAAATTTTAAAAAATCCCTGAAATATAATTTAAATAATCAAAATAAATACCTTAAATCCACCGACATTACATAATAAAATCCTTGAATTTTTGTGTCATTCCTTAAAACACCTTAAGATCTCTTGAAATTTCATTTTATTTTATTTATTTTCCAAAATTCACTAGAAATCCCTAAAAATCTGTAGAGATCCTGCAAAATTCTTTGCACCGAATAAATCTTTTAAAATCAGTAGAAATATTTAGAAATCCCGTACGATGGTTTTTAATCTTTAAACTTTAATTTATTTTTCAAAGTTCACTAGAAATATCTTAAAAACTACTTTTTTTGCTTTATCTTCTTTTTGTTCTTTAGTCCAAAATTAGAAAGAGGAAAATCTAATTGCTTGACGTATCGAATGTGAGTGAAAATCAAAAAGTTGACAATAATCCCTAGAATTTTATACGCTTCGGTTTGGGAAATAAGTTTCCTGAATTCAAGGTTTTGTTAAGCCAATTATTTTTGCCTTACTTTATATCAAAATAAAATGAGATTTTTCGAAATTAATTGCAGAATTACAAAATAAAGCTTTTATCTCGTTTCTAATCATAGTTCCCGAATTATAATCACTTTTTAAATGTTCCCGAGTTGTTATCTCTTTGAATGATAAACAGTTTCCCATCAATTGTATATTGTATTGCCTAAAAGTTTAATTTCGACATTTAAATTGATTAATAATTGAAGCTTATTAAATATACTTTAAGAAATAACAATTTAATTACATTTCAGGTGTCTTCATATGACCAAAATAACCGATTTAATTTAGGTTAATATAGTCGTCATCTGGTAACACTTTTTTATTATTAGAAGAAACATATTTTGGAAATAACTTTATTAAGAAAATATTAATAAAAACGTGTAATTCTTATATGTGAAACACTTGAAGGATAGGTTAATCCAGATTTAAAATATTCTTCGCCAAGACAACAATTTTATTGCATAACTTTGTTATCCGGTGACACAAAAGTTACTTGCAACAAATAAAGTTAGTTGATATTTTACGAAAATTAACATATATAGTTAATTTCCAATGTGAAGATATGACGAAAATAAAAATTACATATTAGGATCAATTAGATATGAATCTTTTCAATATCTTGTAGTACTTCAGGTACTATAAAATTGATCCATATCTTTTTAAATTCTAGAAAAATCTTTAAAACCTCATTCAAAATTTGTTTCAATCTCTTCACATCATAAAAATATTTGAAAAATGCCTTAAATTTGTCGAATCTCTTGCAAATTCCTTGGAGTCGTTTGTAACAGCTTAAAATGTTTGAAATTATGAAATTTCTTGAAGATTCCTTGGAACCTTTTAAAATATCCTAAAACAATAGGAGTCCTGTAAATCAATTCATATATTTTAAAATTCTAAAAAATTCTTTAAAACTGCATTCAAAATTTTTTTAAATGCCTTTGTCGCGAAAAATCCTTGAAATCTTTAGAATAACCTAAAATCCGTTGAAATCCCTTCAATTTAGGAAATGTATTAAAAAATCCTAGGAATCTTTTAAAATGACATAAAATATTTTGAATACTTTGAAATATTTTTAAATTCCTTAAGATTTTGTAAAGCTCTTGAAAACGGCTTGAAGTTTTTAAGACTACCTTAGTATCACTAAAATTATTTGAAATCCCTTCAATTTATTGAAATCTATTGAAAATTTCTCAGAACCATTCTAAATATATTAAAATTTTAAAAAAAGTTTAATCTTTAGAGTCTTTAATATTCCTTAAAATGATAGCGGCCCTTTGAAATCACATAGAGTACCTTGAAATTCTTTATCAATTCTTGGAAGTATTTTAAAATGTTGAAAATTTTCTGAAATCCTTCTAAATCTTGTAAAATATCCTAAATATCCTAAATTTTCCTAATATTTTTGTTTCAATTTCAAATATATTGCATCATGTAAGCAAAAAATGAGCGATTCTATAGAAATTTACTTTTGAAATAATGCGGAGGATATTGAAAAAGGTTAATAATATTATATTTTATTTCGATTTTTAAAAAACATTGAAATCTGAACTTCTTTTGTAATATATTCCTCAAAATTTGGTAAAATTTAACTGTTTTTTATGGGGTTGAAGGGATGGGGGGGGGGGGGGGGGGGGGGGGGGGGGGGGATTGGAAGATTGTACATAAGACACATTTTTAATGAAAAAAAAAAAAAATAATAAATCCACGTATGTGATAACTTAGAGCTATTGCTTTTTGATCAAATATTTACTAGACAGCCTGATTCGGTTAAAAAAATTATTTTCTTTTCTTCAATTAATTATTATTCTTCCTGAAAGTATGAAATATATTATTTATCCTTGTTCTGGATTTATTTCAGATTAAGTGAATCTATGCAAATAAATCATTCAATTTGTGTGATATACCTTCTTATATTTTAGCTCACGATTTGTTTCCACTCAAGATCTGTCAGTCCATTATGAAAATAGATCTGCTCCTCACATTTCTAACTACTCTGCAACCTTGTATGAACAGAAGAGTGCAGTCAGATACAAAAAGAAAAATAATTTTTTGTAGCAGATAAAAATATCTTTATTATTTTAGCGAAGGTTTTGATCTCATTTCTACAAAAATCATTTTCGTTTAATAAGATTTTCAGAATACAAAAATAAAATTGATTAAAATACGGTCATATTATTTTTGAATTTAAATTTATTTGGCTCTGAATTATCGTTTTTTTTTTTGTTCAAATTGAAATATTTTTATGGGATGAAATTTTGAACTTTTTAAAGATTACGGGATTCAAGGAAAACTATAGTTAAAAGCCAATTTTTTTTCTTAATTTAGATAGAAACGGAAATATATATATATATATTTTTTGTTTGTTTATTAAAAGTTTTAAAAACGTTTTTATTTTTGATTACAGTATTTCCAGAGAAGTAATCGATTGGCTGATGTGAACCGGAAATTGAAGTCACAAATATGGAGTTCAGTGGTCACCATCGTTCTCGTTGAGGCGAAGAACCTGTTGCCAATGGATATCGAAGGTTTATCGGATCCTTACGTTAAATTTCGGTAAGTAAGAGGGTGGCTATAGGTCAGGGAAAATCTGAAAATTAGGGAAAAATGAGGGGTAAAATGGAATTTGGGACTGAATTAGGCAAAAAGTTTCGAATCGTCGTTATTTAGCTCAATTTTAAGCAATTGATGTATTTACAATTTATTTCGGAACTTTGTTTATAGAAATAATCGACTTTAAAGTATACATACGTCACGGACACACTTAAGGTTTCCGAAAGACCCACCATACAAAAATTTAACTTTGCGTCGATTATTAATTCCTTGTAAAGTTATTTCATTCATGCACGTAAAATGTGGCGAGCAATAATAGAATTAATAACAATTTAAATAATAATAAATCAATCATTTTTACGTCGCATTCTGTATTCGGCAAACCGTTCGCGAGGTCTGCAAGTGACATCGGTTAAATTGTTTTTTGTTTTGTGTGTTGTAAAGTGTTTTATAGCTTTGTCACTTATATTTGATATTCATTTATTAGAATAAATGACAAAGAAGCAATGGTTAAATAACTGTTAAGGATAATGAGGTTTCTAAATTTTAATTTGAAATGGTTTTATTCTGTTTATAAAAGATTCTATGTCAAAATGTCACAAGAATTAAAAATTATCATGTAAAAATGATGCGATTTTTTCAACGAACATTCGCGGCGACTATATTTGTATTTAAAAAGTCTATTATTTAATTGAAAATTCAACAATTTTGTTAAAAAGTCATTCTTTTTGGTAGAAAATTAAACTTTTCGCTTGCAAATTCATATTTTGGTTCTTTCATTAAAGTTTTTCGCATGTTTGGAAATTCAAATTTTTTTTTAAGTCGTCTTTTTAGTTCACAAATTCATTTGTTTTAGTAGAAATTTAATATTTTGTAATATAAATGAAACTTTTAGGTTGAAAATTAATCGTTTTTGGTTAGAAATGTTAATAATTGTTGATTTTTTTCTTAAAGATTCATCCGTTTAGTTGAAAATTCATCTTTGGTTGAAAATTTTGAAAATTGGTTAAAAGTTGATCTTTCTCAATTGAAAATTCAAAAAATGTTGTCAAAGATGAACTAATTTGTTAAAATTTTCTTCATTTTTTTCCAAATTAAACTTTTTTTTAAAATGATCTCTTTAATTGAAAATTTATCTTCTTTGGTAGAAAACTTATCTTTTTAAATTAAAATATCCACTTTTTTGGTTTAAAATTCAATGTTGAAAATTGATCTTTCTTAGTTGAAGATTCGTCTTCTTTTGTTGAAAACTAACCTTCTTGGTTTCAAATTTACTCTTTTTTCACTAAAATGCAACTGTTTGGTTGAAAGTTAATTTTTGTTTGTTGAAAATTTATATTTTTGGATTAAAAATTCTACTCTTTTACAGAAAATTCGCCTTTTTGCTTAAAAGTTCAACAATTTGGATAGAATTTTTCTTCTTTTCGACTAAAAAATTTTTATTTGTTAACAATTTCTCATTTTGGTTGGATAATTCATCCTTTTGGTTAAATATTTGACTATTTTCTTAAATATTTCCTTTATAATTAATTTTTTAATAAAAACTTGACTATTACATTTTTCGTTGAAAATTGAGCTTTTTTAGGTGAAAATTCAACTCTTTGTTTGTAAATCCATAGAATTTGTCGAAAATTGGTCTTTTCTGCAAGAAAATAAATCCTCTTGATTAAAAGTTTGTTTTCTGTTATTTTTGTTGAATTAATTTTTCGGTAGAAATTTTATCTTTTTTGATGAAATATCCACTATTACATTTTTTGTTGAGAATTCATTTTCGTAGGTTGGGAATTCAACTATTTGGTTAAAAATTAAAGTATATTGTTTAAAATTGTATTTTTTTGTTAAAAATTCAAGTTTGGCTGCAAATTTAACCATTTTGTTGAAACAAAATTTTCTTTTTTTTTGAATCTCAACTAATAAATTTTTTTAATTGGACCATTTAGTAGAAAATTCATATTTTTTTTATTTAAAGTTTAATATTTTTTGTTTGGAAATTGGATCATTTGGTTGAAAATTCATATGGGTTGTTTGAAAATTTAACAATTTGGTCAAACATTTAACTATTTTGTTAAAAATTCGTCTTGTTTAGTCGAATATTTAATTGATTTGATAAAAATGCATCTTTTATGGTAGAAAAGTCATTTCTTGGTTGAAATAAATAAGGGATTAAAAAATTAAAATCTAAACCTGCTTGTTTCATTTACAAAATAATCTATGTTACATTTTTTGAAAGATTAAGATGCTGGTGTTTAAAAATTAATGACAGGGAAAATAAAAAATGGTTGATTTCGGGTGTATTGTATATTTGTATGTATGTATATATATATTGTTTATAAAATTAATAGTTTTCGCTACTAAACTTTTGGCAAGACATTTCGAATTGATTTCACAAAAAATTGGGCCCATTATGTAAAAAATTATGAAATGTCTGTTTATTTATAAAAATGGTTCAAATAATTAGTAAACAGCAGATATTCTTAACAAATTCCAAGCGTGAATTAATACCTGTCGATATCCTGTTCGACGTCTCCCGTACCGTCATCCAGAAATATGACGCGTACTTGCCGTATGTGCTTAGACATGTACGCAACTGAGTACACAAGTCAATTGGAGATTTTCAAAACAGTATCAGTTAGTAAAGTATCTCACAGAGGTTCCTCCTAAGTGTTAAATACCTGTTTGTTAAAATAACACAACTAGGTGCAAAGTGAGAGCAGAAGATCGGAAACTTTCCAGACAGACTTCGCATATTTGTAATGAGAAATCTTCCAACCTGAATAATATTCTTTTTCAGATTGGGTACAGAAAAGTACAAATCAAAAGTAGCAAATAAGACCTTAAACCCAGTATGGCTAGAGCAATTTGACCTCCACCTCTATGAGGATCCCTACTTAGGCCAAGATCTGGAAGTAACACTTTGGGATCGAGATAAGAGTCATCAGGATGATCTGATGGGAAAGACAATCATAAATTTAGCGACTCTGGAACGAGAAACAACTCATAGACTATGGCGGGAACTTGAAGATGGTGCCGGAAGTATTTTCTTGTTGCTAACTATCAGTGGTACAACTGCAAGTGAAACTATCAGTGATTTGGCAGCACACGAAGATAATGCTCATGAAAGACCACAACTTTTGCAAAGATATTCGATAGCGAACACTCTGCAAAGGCCAAGAGACGTTGGTCATTTGATTGTTAAGGTAAGTCAAGGATCACATTGAAAATTCCAATTTTAAAATTTATTCAGATTGAAGCAACCAGTTACAGTCAACCCCGGAGTTAATGCCGGTTTTGGGGCTAACTCTGGGGGAACTATCTCCGAGTTTCACTATAATATTTTTTATTTTTAACAGGTCTATAGAGCTCAAGGACTCGCTGCTGCCGACCTGGGTGGAAAAAGTGATCCCTTTTGTGTTCTAGAACTAGTGAATGCTAGACTACAAACCCAAACGGAGTACAAAACCCTGGCGCCAAATTGGCAGAAAATTTTCACCTTGTAAGAACTCCAAAAATTAATTAAAATTATAACTAGATTTCAAAAGTCCCTTGAAATCATTAAAAATACCTTTACAATTTTTTAAATTGTATGTCACATTTTTCAAAAACCTTACGAAGTTTAAGGATTTATTTGCAATCCCATAAATAATAAATTCCTTACATTTTTCGACGCCCCACGAATGTGTAAAAAGTTTTTTGTTTTTGTTTATAAACCTAATAATTCACGATTGGAAAAATCAAATTACATGCAAATTGGACTGAGTATAGTTTAAGTAATGTGGAATAAGGGAAAATTATTGGAAAGGCCCAAAAATACTTTCCAAGGTCCGAGAGTTCAAGCAAAGTATGACCCTTTTGCGATTTTATCTATAAACTCGACGGTACTTTTACAATTCATAATATTTTTTGGATAAAACTGTGTTACTTATGAATTTAATCCACTGAACTATAATTCGTGTATTTTCTTATTTTTCTTATTTTCTGAATTAGACGAGTATTTTCGGGGTTCATACATTTTTCTTTTTGTACAATACATAAATATTAGATGAAATAATTTTAATCGAAGGTTTTATCATTATGGCAATGTTTTATATAAATAATGAAATTTGAACAAAAAAAGTACTGCACGTCAGATTCTACGATTGAAAAAACTCGTTTTAATATTAGCTCCAAACTCTCTTAAATTTTTTCGATATGAACAATTTAAACCTCAAGAACTATATAAAGACGGTATGATTCTCAACATAATGTTACTCTTAGTAAAAGAATATGCTCCTTGCTACTTTCCTTGCTTGATGAGTAAATAGTTGGAAATGCAGAAGTGCCGATTTTTCTTGAATATTCTAAATTTGAAAAGTATGTCTGAGGTTTGTTAATACTTTTTTCTAGTAAAAAAAAGAGAAGTAAAACATTAACTCATTCTGCCTAAAAGTTCCATCAAGTGTGATAATATTTTTCATTAAACTGCAAAAGAAAGTAAGCGCATCACATTAATATGTCGGAAAAGCTAATTATGAGTTGTGTTAAATAATCTCTTTACTTTTTTTTATAGAAACCATGAAACTCAAAATATTTATCCAATTTAGAATAGTTTTTAACATAGTATTACATTTTATAAAAAAATGCTCATTATTGCACCCAAGAATACATGTTTTTTCATTTTTCAATGAATTTTCCGGGATAGTGAGGATTCGTAAAATTACATTTTAGTTTGACCAACTAAAATACGTAAATGTAAAAAATGTTTTTCGGTACCCTTAATTATAAACTTGTTAATAAATATAAATACCTCCATATGCAAAAAGGCGGTTGTTCTGGAATTTTCCGCATTTGAAGAGTATTTTTGGAGTTTGTTCATATTGTTTCCTTATTTTACACTACAAAAATGAAACCTTAGCTCATTTTTATTAAAGATTCTATCATCTAGCCAATAATTTAATATAAAACACAAAATTCGAAGAAAAATAACAACGCGCGTCTATTTTCCGATAGGAAAAACAAGGTATGAGTTGCGCTGAAAATTTTCTTTAGTTCCTTACTTCAGAAATGTTTAACACTAAATAATTTAGGAAATTTAGCATGCAGTCTATGAAAATAAAATAATTGGTAAAGAAATACACGTCTTTTTATAAGAAAATACACGATTTTTCATATTTAAGTGAATTTTCCGAAAAAAACAAAAACCCTAATGTAATTTTTTTCATTGGATTAAAGTTCAGTGAACTAAAATCGAAAAAAGGGCTATATTTAGCTCGAATTTTCGGGCCTTGGAAATTAGTTTGGGGCCTTCCCGATAATTTTCATTTATTCCACTTTATTTGAACTATACTCACTCCAATTTCAATCCGATTCGATTTATCCAATCGTGAAATATTAGGTTTATAAACAAAACTGTGCGCCCCTTGGTGACTTCTCTGGATTCGCGTTCTTTGAAAAGTCCTTCAAATTAATCATAATATTCGAAATATTTTCTAGCAACGTCAAGGATATCAACTCTGTTTTGGAAGTCACAGTATACGATGAAGATCGGGACCACAAGGTGGAATTCCTCGGAAAGTTAGCGATACCTTTGTTAAAAATAAAAAATGGCGAAAAACGATGGTATGCCTTAAAAGATAAAAAGCTGAGAGGTCGTGCGAAAGGAAACTCGCCACAAATTCTGTTAGAAATGACTGTGGTTTGGAATGTGTTTAGAGCATGTCTTAGAACAATTAATCCTAAAGAAAAAAAGTACATGGAACCAGAAATGAAATTCAAGAGACAAGTCTTCCTGAGGAATGTTCTTAGGCTAAAAGCTATCATTGTCATCTTCATCGACTTGGGAAAATATATTCAGTGAGACCTTTATTGTTTTGAAAGCTGAAATTAAGGAATCTTACTTGGATTTGTAATTTATGTTTTCTTTCAAATTGCAGGAGCTGTTTTGAGTGGGAAAGTAAGATGCGAAGTGTCATCGCCCTCGTTTTATTCGTGCTTGGTTGTTACTACTTCGAACCTTACATGATACCAACCACACTGTTGCTCATTCTCTTGAAGTATTATATGGTAAGCTGAAGAACCCTATATTGAAAATTACGCCTTCGTACACAACGTCGTAAGCTACGTGGGAAATTGGGTTAGTAAACGACGTATTTTCCGAAATGGATTACGTAATTTCCGAAGTGGTTTTAGACTTAGTTTACGATGACGTGATGTAAAACAAAAATTTGGCGTAAATAGTTGTTTCTTGTTAAAAAAAAAGATTTTTATTTTCACTAAAAGTTCCTAGTAACTTGTAAAAATGATCATAAAATTCATAAATATGATCATTGTCAAAATTTTGAAAGGATGACTGATATCATATATTCACTTACTGCGAAGTTTTCACTTCAAAACTTTGGGAGAATCAATAGTTTTCGAAGAAAAAAACAAAGTTTGATTATACAAAATTGATTTCCAATGTATTTTTCTACGTACTTTTCGACTTTGAAATTTGTAATATGCTAATAAAGAAAAACTCTCCAATACACTCAACTCCTAATATAAGGCCAGTTTTGGTTATGGCTTGCCCTGGCATTAATCCTAAATCGGTGGAATCCAAACGTAAACGACAGGGCCGAAAGAACCATTTCTGTTGGATTTGGATTCATGACACAATCCCCCGCGGTTTCTCTTATCAAGAAACAGCGGAAGCTATCAGTTCTAGGAATATCGTAAACCGGGGGGGTCTTATATCGGGAGCTGAATGTAGTGAGACTAGTATTCCTGGTTTTTAATTTTGCTGTGATTAAACTTGTATTTTAACTTTCCTCGTATTTGGTGGCTTATTTTTGGAGTTTCTTAGCTATTTTAGAAAATGAAATCTAGCACGCTCTTTTCTCTACCTTTCTCTCTCGTTTTCGATTCGACGCTGGCAAAAAAAAAGAGAGTGAGAGAGAGGTTGTTGCTTGAATTTCTTGGCTTTGCGGACAGGTTGGTGTACTGACAGGAGCACCTATTCCTCATCAGGTAACGGTACATGTTCAGGATACAACTGATACGGCCTCAGATGATGGACCACCTACTCCAGGCGATGATGATGATGACGATGATGACAAGGACAAGGTTGGTAAGAATTTCCGTCTTAAGAAAATCGGAAACTCATTTAAGGGGCCTTTCAATAACTTCGACAAAATGCCAGCCCCCTCCCCCCTCCCTGTGAAAAAGTTTTACGCGGAATGTCACATCACACATTGAAAAAATAAATTAATGTGAATGCCGATTTCTTGAAAAAATTAATATTAGTGATTTTATCTTACAAGTAAAGCATCTGAATGCAGACTTGACACTATTTCCCCTATTCCCCTTTTTATCCCTTTTTTAGAATACTTCCTTTTCCCCGGTTTTCAAGAAAGTTCCCCTTTTTTAGTTTTTTTCCTAAATACAATTTGAATAAATAGAACCCAATAAGAAAGTCCAACTATTTTTCGTTAAAAGTTCAATCTCTTAATTAAAAAGTCCATTGCTATACTTTTGATTTAGAAAATTCGAATTTTTTTGTGCTTGAAAATAAATTTTTTACCGAGAATCAAACTGCTATTCTACTTTTGGTTGGAAAATCAGGTACTTGTTTCAAAGTTTAACTGCTTTAAAAAAACTTCATTTTATTGGATTAAGATTGTACTATTTTGTTGAGCATTCGTTCTTTATTAGCATAAAATTAATTTTTGTAGACTAAAAGATTAACTACATTGAAATTGTAATATAGTGCCGATTTTTGGACTGACGATGGGTTGGAACTAACTCATTATAGCCCGCTCCGCTTTTATTTGTTCACGCTTGATTACTCTCCTGAGAGACAACCGCAGATCCCGCGCACCACGCGCAGCTCCTGTTTCACCTACCTGCGGTGCGGCTTCGATTCTCGGAAGGGCTATAGAAAGGAGAGCTATTGAAGGGTTTCATTGTATTTCACATTAGTTGAAAATTGATTGTTTTCAGTAGAAAATTCATTAAATCAGTTTAAAATATATACATTTTGTTGTCAATTCGTCTTCACTCTGACAAGCACTCAATCGTGAACAAACAAAAGCGAAGCGCGATATAATGAGTTAGTTCCCACCCACCGTCAGCCCCAAAATCAGCGCTATAGAAGAGTTTCACTGTATTCCAATTAAAAAAAAAAAGATTAATCGTTTTCAGTTGACAATTTGACAATTTGGTTTAAAATGTATGTATTTCATTGTAAATTAGTATTTTTTGTAGAAAGTAATCTTTTTGGTTTAAATTTGAACTATTCCGTTGAATGTTAAACTACTTTGTTAATAATATATCTTATTAGTTCAACGACAATCGGTTTGGTTAAAAATTAAACTATTTTGTTGAAAATTCTTCTTTTTTTTACTGAAAATAAATCCTTTTAACTGCAAATTTTACTATTACAATTTTGGTTCAAAATTCATCTTTTTGATTTAAAAATTTAACTGTTTGGTTGAAATTTTATATTTTTGGATTAAAAATGTATCTGTTTTGTAAACATTTGGTGTTTTTGGTCAAAACTTCAACTCTTCTGGGTCAAATTTGATATTTTTTGGTTAAAATATCGAATCTTATATCTTTCGTTGAGAATAATTAATACTTTTGGTTCAGTTTGAACTACTTGTTGAAAATTAATTATAATAGTTGAAGACCTTCCTCTTTCCTTAGCCCTCCCCCCAGAAATTGAACTATTTCATTATTGATTAGAAAGTAATTGTTTTTAGTTGTAAGTTGATGTATTTTGATGGAGTTCGTTTTTTTTGTAGACAATTAATCTTTGTTAATTGAAAATTCACCTATTTGGTTGAAAATTTAACTGCTTTCGGTTCTTCTTGATTGAAATTTCTGATATTTGGTTGAATATTCAACTATTTGCTTAGAAATTTGATTATTTTGTATTTCTTCTCGTATTTTAATTTCCAACAGCTCTAAAATAAATTTTTGTTGGTTGAAAATACAACTATTTAGTTGAAAATGCAACATTTTCGTTGAAAGTTCATCTCTTTAGAAATAAAATCAATCGAAAATACCAGTTTTCAAAAATGTGTATGTGTGTATGTGTGTAACTTTTTTATGCTCACCATATGTAAAAAGTAAAAGCGAGAGTAAAAGAGCTGATCATGAAATTTTGAAAAATTGTAGCTCTAACTGATATACATATCTGATAGGATTTTTAGCTAGATCGGTAATTTAGAATTAGTTTTTTCCCATTTAGAAATTTATAAAAATGTCACTTCTTTTATATAACAAAAACTTTTTTGATATTTAAAAGAAAACAATACGATATCTATCGTATTTGTTCGCGTCTCTAAGACACATCGATGGACCTATTGTTGAACCTTTTATGACCCACTAGTACCGGCTTATGAAACCAAAAAAATGGTTCAGTGTGTTTATGTGAAAAAAAAACTTTTTATATTTAAAATAGGACAATACACCAAACTCGCGCTTTCAGTCAAGTGTCAGGGGTTGCCTTTAAATAGCCTTGGACTGATTTCAGGGAGATCGAAGCGTAAACAGTGAGGGCCGCCTGACTCGTTTCCAATTGGAATGTAAATCTATATCTATATCTATATAATGTCGCAACCGCTCTCGCCCTACTCCCCTGAGCAACTGAGTGACCCATCAGTTCTAGAAAGGCCGAGAACGAGGTGACTGAAAGCGAGAGTTTGGTGTACTATGTGTAGTGTATTTGTTCACGTCCTTGAGACACATCGATTGTCCTGCTGTTGAACCTTTTATGGCCCACAAATGACGATTTATGACTTTTAAAAACAATTGTATATTCTTTGTATATAAGAAAATATTTGTTTATATTAGAATTGCTACAGTTATGTATCTGACATGCTTGTTCGCGTCTTCGAGACACGTCAAATGACCCATTGACGAACCTTCTATGGCATCTTATGATCTAGAAATATCGATTTATCAATTTGAAAAATATATTGTTTATTTCGTTGGTATGAGGAAAACTTTTTCAAAATTGGAAACACAACAGTTACGTACATGATATATGTAATTGCGTTTAAAAAACGCATGGATTGTCCAGATTAGGAATCTTTCTTGACCTACCATAACCTACTAATATTTTAAATAAAGCAGTAATGCATTCGATGTAATTATTCGCGTCTTGGAGGCACGTGGAACTTTCGATGAACTTCCGATGACCATTATTTATTAATCAATAGCCACTTAATAAGTTTCCAAAAAAAGTTACATTGTTTCTATGACGTTTTAATTTTAAATATACAACTGCCGTAAGTTAAAAAGTTGTTCATTGTAATGGAACACATCAATTTACATTTTGGTGGGCTCTATGATATTCTAAAAATTAGATTTGCGGTAAGACAGAAAGATAAGCTTGAAAAATATTGTAAGTATTTATAGTTTTTTTTTTTTTTTTTTTGTATGAAAGAAGCTCTTGAGCTGTTTATTAATCATGATTTGTGAAGAATAAGGGGAAGGATGGAAAAAGTGTTGAAAATAGCCTCACTTAGTTTTTGAAGGACCTCTAACTGGGTAGATCTTCTTTAGGCAAATGTTACAACAACGCTAATACTTCTGGACGAAAGCAACTGATTACTTTTTTTCTAGGAGGAGAAAAAGAGCCTCAAGGAACGACTCCAAGCGATACAAGAAGTAACACAGACGGTACAAAACTCAATCGGTTACCTAGCTAGCTTATGTGAAAGAGTGAAAAACTTGTTCAACTTCACTGTTCCTTATTTAAGCTACCTGGCCATGATTATGACAGTTCTGTGTGCTGTTGTGCTTTACATTATACCTGTAAGGTACCTCCTTTTGGCCTGGGGTGTTAATAAATTTTCGAGGAAGATCTTCAGACCTCATTCGGTGCCTAATAACGAGGTTCTTGATCTCATTTCGAGGGTACCAGATGATGAGGAACTCCTTAATTACAGGTTAGTTTAAATCAGGATTTCAACTAGGTCTAGATCAATGCTGGGTAAGTCACTTTTGAAAAGTAACTAGTTATCGTAATCGTTACTGTTTTCAAACTTAACTTGTTCTTGCTTAGTTTTGCAAAAAAAGTAACTATCGTTACTTTTTCAGTTTCTTACAGGAGGTTATCAGACATTAAAAGCCCTTTAGCTCACATCCTTTCCCAAAGCCTCAATTATCCTATATCTGGCATATTAAGAATTATCACTCAGTTATTGCGGTCGGTTGAGTATTCTTGTATTTTATAAATACAGTGAAACTCTGGGACTGTGTCAGTGTTGTGGCCTGGAACTAAGTTTGTCATAATTCCACTGCAGATGTAAACATTCAGGAGCGTATGAATCGTTTCCGGTGGATTTTACTTCGTCGTAAAAAATATTTTGAAAGTCATTTTTCTAACACGGAGACAAGGGTTAAATAATATCTAACGCAAATGAGGAAGAAAGTTTGTTATTGCCCGGTAAAATAAATGTATTATAGTAAATAATTACTTCACTGCTGTTTTCCATTAACATTGCACCAATAGCTTCGAGATGCTACTTCGCAATACACACACACACACACGCGCGCGCATGTCGGGGTCAAATACAGGGGTCAAATAGTGCGATCAGTCTCAGCGGCTTCAGTTAGCATCGGAGACCCACTGCTGCTCGACGTGAGCTCGCCACCGTGCTTATTTTCGTGTGCCTTCCAATTCGAGTAAACTGTCGGAACGTAATTACGAATTTACACAGGTAGCCTGTTACGGTATAGCACCTTAAAGCAATGCTCCTGTTTCGCCGCGCCTGAGTGACCACTGCAAACCCCTTGCGTCTCCTACACATGCCCGCGGTGCGGAGGCAATTCTCGAAGAGTTACATCAGAGGGCCTTATTTCAGAGTTTGACTGTGCATAATGAGGAAAATAATTAACGCTTATTCTTATCTGTATTCAGGACTGCCACACAATCATTGAAGTCACTTGCAGTCATTTTTCATTCTCAAATCATTTTTTAGTTACTTTCTTAAGACAAAGTCATTATATTGACTTTTAAAAAAAGAAATATCAATTTAGTGATTCGTTATTGTTTTTTTTTCAAATCACTAAAAATATGTTAAATTCACCCTGAATTCTATTCACCTTCATTTTACTCAATTTTATGAATTTTTTAAAAAAGTTGTTCAATAACGAATATAGTCTCTTGAACTCTCTTGAGTTCTTCTGAAATCACTTAAATTTTACTCAAATCAGTGAAATATTTTGAATTTTCCAACTCACTTGAATTAATTTGGAATTCACCCTGAATTTTTATTAACCTGAATTCTTCTAGATTCATATAATTCTGCTCAATTAAATAAATGAAATTTTGCTTAGTTTTCTTAAAATGTTGAATTGTTTTGAATTCACTCAAATTATTCTAAAGTCACTCACATCTGTTCAATAAAATTAATATAAAAAATGTGTTGTGGTTTTATTTTTTAATTTACTATGAAATCTTTTAAACTCACTTTGAATTCTGAAGATTTCATCAAATTCTGCTGAATCAATTTAAATTCCTTTGAATTCTTCTACATATACTCCGATTCACATTGAATTCTTATTAATTTATCCTCAATTATTTAACAAATACCTCAATTATTTTGAATTACCTTGATTTTTCCAAATCTCACTGAATTATCTTCAATTTACTTGAATTTTTCTAAATTCAATCTATTGTACTAAATGAGTAGATCTACTGAATTTCTTTAAATTTTTCTAAATTCATTCAGTTTGTTACATTCTTTTGAATCTACTTGAATTCTTATAAATTCTCTAATTTCTACTAAATTAAATGGATTCTTTAATTTTTTTTCGATTTTTTAATCTCTTAAGCTAACCTTTAATTCTCAGTTATTGTATCAACTTCTTTTGAATTCCCTTAAACTTTGTTAAATTCATTCCAATTTTACTGAAATCAGTGGAATATTTTGAATTAATATTTCTTTTACTTCACCTTTAATTTTTATGAATTTTAGCGAATTCTTATTATTTCCGTTAAATTTCTGAATTTTTAAAAATTCATATAAATTTCATCGAATTTACCTGGAATTCTTACAAATTTAATCGAATTCTTTTGACTTCTAAAAATCATTAGTCATTTGTTGTCATTTTTTGTGTTCTTTGTTTATTTTTAACGCAATCATTTTTTGAAAACTTCGTCGTTCAATCTACAACTTCTTGAGTTCTTTATAATTTCTTCCGTGTACTAAAAAATCTTTCGAAAACTAGCCGCTAGAATAGAAAGTACATTTAGAAATTAACTAAAAAAGGAAGGATTTTGATAGTTATTGTTATTGAAAAAAGGAATAGGAAAAAGATCAAAAAGTTTCTTATTTATAAAAGTAGTTTCGCTATCGCCATCTTTACCAAAGAAAAGTAATTACACCCAATTCTTGGTTTAGCCAGTGTTGGAGGTTGCCTGCAAGTAGCCTTATTGCTAAATTGGGAGAATCGAAACGTAAACAGTGAGAACAGTGAGGGCCGCCTGAACCGTTTCCAATAAGAATGAATAATATTGCGCAATCCTCGAACGCGATTACCCGCGCATGTCCCTTTTCAATACGCTGCTGGTATTTTTTACACTAGAGTCGCCACCGTCTCTCATCCCTTGAGCTGAGAATGTGCGTGGGCCAGCAGTTCTAGGAATTGATAAACCCCGAGCGGGTAAACCGAGAGCCGGGTGTAGTACTTCCATAATTAATCTAGATGTAAATAATGGAGAAAATTTTTAATTAATTCGATGTTTTCAGGGAACTGAAGCCTTTATCTACATCCGATTGTGAAAGAGGAGCTTCAGCCTCAACATCCGGAAACCTATCAAGAAGAGAATTAAGAAAAAGGCACAAGGCAGCGTAGCAGAATGTCCCGCGGCCAGAAGTCGCGGGTCTACGGCCAACCGGTCTTTTCAAAACGGTCCTGATGCGGAAAAAACTTGTCCGTAATCGAAAAAGTTTCGTCGAGAAACCGGAAGTGGCTGATATAGACTAAGTAATCTAACGTACAGATTTTTTATAATTTCCACTACAGGAAGCGTAAATCTCGAGCTTCAAATGAAAGAACAGTCGATTTCGTAGGAATGAAAACGCTATATATCACAATGACGATAATGGCTATTAGCTAGTTCTCAGGGTCTTTTCAACGCTTACATGCCCCAGCCACATTTGTTGACAATCCCCACCGATTATTTTTATACTTTTCTTTTGTCTCCCAACCAGAAAATAAGTTCAGAATGGTCTGAAGCAACACAAACTGATTACATTTTGTAATATGTAATAAATTAACCTTGCTTCTGCTAAAAATTCTGAAGCTTTTTTCTGGGATTTATGAATACCGAGAAGACTGATTTGAAAAATTAAGAAGGCTGTAGAGATGTGAAATGGTATCACCCGTTTTCTTACAGGTGTCGAGTGTTTTTGTACTATTATTTTTTTAATAGAAACAAGATTACTTCATGTTTGATTGAATCTTTCCTTATATTTAGCAGGCGAGGATCAGCAGAGTGACTAAACTGGTACCCTCCCCCCTCCCCCTCCTCCTAGGATTTCTGACTAATCTTGATTTTTTTCTTTTTCACTGAGGAATGAAGAAAAATTATAAAAAAACACTAATATTGAAAATTAATTAAATTAATTTAAAAAAGGGGAATTTCAAGTTACACTGGAACCTGGAATTAGAAAACTCGGATTTACGATATTCCTAAAATTGACAGTCACCGCATTTTTATAATGCGAGGAGCGTCGGACCGAGATAGAAGCCTATTTACGTTTGGATTCCTTAGACTTAAGAGCAAGGCCACTACAGGCCGCTCCCGAAACCGTTTTTTATTCCAGGTTCGATTGTATTACTTTTGCAGTTTAGATTAGAATGGTAAATTTTCAAAAGCGTTATGCATAATTTAAAATTTATTCATTTTTAATGATTTATTTTCCGAATCCTAATTTAAAAATACAACAAGTTTAAACGAAGTTTGGATTTCTTTAATTGTAAACTGTACAATTAAGGATAAATTCTTTAATTGTAAAGCTATCAATTAGAAATAATGAATATTCTATAATTTTAATTTAAAATTATAGTTTTTAATGCTTGTTGAATCTTGCTTCGCTTCAAAAGTCTAAATCAAAGGTTTAATTAAAAAAACCGTTTGAATACCTAAAAATCTTTGAAATCCTTTGAAATCCTTGGAGACTTGATGAAATCCCAAATCTTGTGAAATTCATTAATATATCTTATAATCTATTAAAATATTTGGAATCGCTAGAAATACATTTGAAATTTTATTTCATTTATTTTGTAATTTCACTGGAAATTCTTCGAAATATTTGGAAATTCAACTGAATTTTTTTAAATGCCTTGGAATGTTGTATATCTCGTATAATTTTTTAGAATCCCTAAAAATCCTTTCAAATATTTGAATATCGGAAAAATCTATTTGAAAAGTGTAAATAATTTGAAAGCCATTCAATACAATTTGAATTAAACAAATTAATTAAAGTTAAAAAAAAAGTTTGAATCGCTAAAAATCTTTAAAATTCCTTGAAATCCTTGGAGATTTAATAAAATCCTTAAATCTTGTAAAACTCCTTAAAATCATTGGAATTGCTATAAATTTCTTTGAAACTTAATTTAATTTATTTTCTAAAGTTCATTAGAAATACCTTGAAATATTTGGGAATTCTAAAAAATTCTTTGAAATCTTTGAAATCTTTGAAAAAAGTAAAAAATGCTCGAAAATCCCTTGAAATGTTTTGAAATTTCTTAAAATCTTTACAACAGTTTTAATCTGTTGAAACCCAATGAAATCTTTTTAAAATTAGTTAAAATATTTAGATAATCCCACCAAACCCTTTTAAAAGCCTTAAAATCCGGGCAATTCTTTCGAAATATGTTAAAATCCTTTGGAACTCCCAAAACGTTCTGATATGTTTGGAAATCTTTAAAATCCCCTGAAATTTGTATTAGATCGAAGAAGGTCACCTTTTAATCTCACCATCTTTTAATCTCGTGAAATTCCTTAAAATCCTTTGAAATCTTTAAAATCGCTACGAACACTTTCAAATTTAATTTAACTTATTTTTCATGATTCCCAATGAAACCTTTTGAAATTAATTAGAATATTAAGACATCCCCTAAAAACCTTTTTAAAGCCTTGACATTCGTGGAATTAATTTGAAAGCTGTTAAAATCCTTTGGAACTACTAAAACGTTTTTTTCCGGCTATCCTGAAACATTTATATCAATTCAATTTAATTAGTCATAGCTCTCTATGTGCATAAAATCTGCGACCCACCTGCAAATAAAAGGTCACTTTTCTGGATTCGAGCCTGTATTTAAACAAGTTTCCGATTTTTCACATGCCAAAAATTAATTAGGACAAGTGCGTTGATTAGAACGAATTGAAACGGGGACTGTAATTGGAAAGTAGTATGAGTTTCAAGAGCGTGATTTCGACCTAGCTGGTCTAACAAACAAGGGACACCAAATTACTTAGCATATCGACACAAAAAAAAACGCCAAACAAGCGTTATCTATACTTAGGGGTTCAATAGTTATGGAATTTCAGGTAAATAGTTATCAAAGTTTTAATTAATACGCGACGACAATTCGCGAGGAGTTGCGTCGATCATTTCGTCCACCAATGTCTTAGGCTAGTAGCTGCAAATTCATCAACGGCTATCCAGGGTTGAGCCGGAATCCTTGACTTCTTCCTAGCAGTGGAGAAAAATTTCGACTCTAGATAGAAAAAAATATATACTGGAACTTGGATTGAAGAAGCTTGTACAATTCTAGCAGCGCCGTGACAGCGGGGTAATGCGCGGTAATATTATGTATTCCAATTAGAAATGGTTCATACGTCACTGACTGCTTACGTTTGGACGGCCTGGGTACAGTTTCAAGGCCAAGGCCAGCAATGCCCGAAACCGTTCTTCACTCCAAGTTCCAGTGTAGTATGACATTTACTATTATAAAAAAATTATAGTATTTTTCAAATCGATGGAAATTATTTCTCCAATTATGATATGTAAACAATTATACGATTGTGATTGTTGAATATTAACAATATCTACGAATCTCTTTCGTTTCTATTTGTCAATCCGGTTCACCCCCAGGAATCCAAGGTAATCCGCGCTTTGACCGTAAATAAATACATCGTAGTTTTCGAAAATTGTGGCGTGGTTTTTATCAAAAGAACTCAGAAAAAATTAGAAATGCTTATTCAGAAAAAAAGTCATTTAGTTTAGTGTTTGTTGCTATAACCGGTAAAAAATTTACTAATTTCGGAAGCGATTGCTCACTCTGCCAGTTCATATGTAAATAATAAAGAATTCAAGAAGTGGTACAAAGAAATGTATGATACATTTCAAATATCATTTAAAATTAAATGTAAGTAAGTAACATCTGGGTCAATCCATTTTCTGAATATAAGAATTGTATGTGGGTCTAGAGATTTTAATGGAACTTGGTAAAACTAAAGTTTCTAAAATTCAGGCAGTTATAAGATTTTAAATATTGTACCCGAATTTTTTTTAAACGCTATTTCTCCGAAACCACTAATTTAATTTTTATAATGGTGGAATGAATATAAAAAAAAGATCAAAATAACTTTTAGAATGCAATTCTTAATTGATTTTAGATTTTTTCTCAGAAAAGTTTAGACTAAAATTTAGAATTTGTAATTGCAAGTGATTTTAAAATTGTTATTGTTAAAAATTTTATGATAATACAAATAGTGCGAAAATATCGATTATTCCCTTTTTCTTCTATATTATATTGCCAATAACATTTATTTGTTTGTTAATAACATTTATAAAGAGTATCAAATAACAAAGTTTTATGACAAGATTTACTGGTAACATCCCTTAACAATAATAATTACACAAAAATTATTTCTTTCTGTTTCTCGAAATCCACACCGTGTATTTTTTAAATATAATTTGTTTATAATGTTAACAATGTTATTAAATGAAAAAATGAAATAATAATAAACATTATGAAAAACGTAAACTGAAGAGAATTAAAAAAAACGTTTTCAACTGCAGAAATTATACTGTGTGTTTATTTATCTTATTTGTCTTTTTAAACTTAACAAATAATGTCAAATGACACATTCTCAATATCAAGCATTCCTTATCGATAGTAGAAAGTAATTTTCTTGAAAAAATATTACTTTAAAAGTAAAAAATCAATAATTCTCATTATTTTATATTATCATTTGTTTATAACAAATAAATGTACTTATCAAACATCTGCACATTAAATCCAAGAAATAATTAGCGCAGAAAAGTGGTTTAAAAAAACTTTTAAAGATAACGCTAAGGATTAACATTTGTTTGCTAAATTTTTTTTTAAAAACAATCTAAAATCGATTAAGAGTTGTATTCTAAAAGTTATTTTAACATTTTTTTACTTCGCTCAAGTGTTTCTGTGCTTTTATGTAAAAAATTACATAAAAAATTGGTGTTAGATTTATTTGAGCCCTTTTTACACTTTTTTTTTGTATTTTTGAATTGTACCAAAAAGTCATGCAGATGATAAGTTACATCTAAAAAATATATGGTGTTTAAAAAAAATTGGGTCTCAAAATTAAAAATCCTGTAACTCGCTAGACCCCCATACAAATCTAATATTCAGGAAAGGGATTGGCCCATCCATATGATTTTGTTTGCTATATTGTAATATATTATTGAAAAATTAAATTAAAAATATTAATATTACAGTAAACCATATTGGACGGATTTAGGTATTTTAAATAAATCGTTAAAATCCTGAAATTGTTTATATTTTTAAAATCAGAAAAAAATCTATCTAAAATTCAAACAAAATCAAAAAAGAAATTTTGAACGTTCTTAACTTTAAAGCTTTCAACTTTCAATATTTCCATTCAAACCTCCAATTTTGATATTTTTCAATTCTGAACATTTTCAGTTAACAATTTTTTTTAATATCAAATTAAAATAATTTAAAATGTTATAAAGCTTGCGATTGAAACGGAAATAAACGTTCTGAAATTAAAAAGCTTTCTCTAATAATATTCAAAAAATTTGAAACATGTCAAATATTATACCGGTTGTAACAGGGGACACTACATTATTTAAAGTATTCACTTGAAGGATAAGTATTTAAAAATTGTTTTCTGGGTAGGGTTACTCGCTTCATCATCCCATTACCCCGTCTCTAACGATAACTGAAATTTTCATGTATTTTAAAATATTTTCGCGTATCATCGAGCTTACAAAGTTTTTGAGAATTTCTAGTTGTAAACATTTTCGTTGGTTTTATCACTCGACAGAAATCCGCTTTGGATTTCGGTCACATTGTTACATTTTTTCACAACCGGAGGCCTAGATATCAAGCCACGAACATCCCCACGACCCGCCGCTGTGTGAAAAGTATTGTTGATTTGCGAAAGTGTATCGTTGATATTTAAAAACGTAACTATTACGTTTCATGTTTATAATACGAATCGATATGCTTGTTGGATATATAGTGCTTAATTGCGTATTGAAAAGTTTTCAAAGAATTGCAAAAGACAACTATTTTTTCTAAATTAACAAAAACTTTTCTTCGTGTTAAACGACAATGAAAATACATCAACTTATTGTGGATTTTGTATTGCCGTGTTACAGTTACTATAGCAGGAGATTTAAGAATAAAAAATTTCGATTATTAATCTGCTGTAGTGCTCCGCGCTTGGCCGGATAAATGTGTAAACGATTCAAATAATTTCAACGTTTAACCGTTTAACATTTAAGCCGTAGAAAAGTTCATTAGGTTAAACTTTCCGTTTTAAACTTTTTTTTTTTAATGATAAACTAAAATCTCAGAATGACAAAAATACAAAAATCAGTATTAGACCTTCAAGCTACCTCCTCCCGGGCTCATCAGAGACAATTATATAACAAAATAAAAAAGAGTTGGTTGAATACACTATTGTATTTTTGGTTCCGTATTCATGTTTTTAGTTAAAATTTTTATTATTTATTTGAAAATTTAATTATTTTAAGTAAAAAATGCAAATGTTTTGTTGAGAAATAGACTTTCTAGGCTGACAATTCAACTATTTTCTTTGAAATTTTTTTTCTCTGTTGACTGAAAAACGTTTTTTGATTCTCTTTTGTTGAAAATTCATCTCTTTGCATTAACATTTTATCTTTTTTTTTTAATACAATTGATTGAAAATTTAATTATTTTGATGGAAATTCAACAATTTCGTTAGAATTATATCCTTTCTGCTTCAAAATTCAACTAGTTTGTTGGAAATCCAACTATTGATTGAAAGTTCAGAATTTTGTACTTAAAACTCAAATGTTTGCTAGAAAAATCAGCAATTTGGTTACCATTTTGTTTCCATTTTGATTGAAAAATGATTCTTGGTTCGAAACTCATCTCTTTTGGTCGAAATTTATTTATATATCAACTATTATTTATATTTCAACTATATCAACTATTGTATTTGTGGTTAAAAATAACTTTTTTTGTTTGAAAAACGTACCTATACTTAAATTTATCCTTTTCAGGTGAAAATTTAAATACTTGATTGAACGCTTAACTATTTTGTTAAAAATGCCTTTTTCATTTGAAAATTCGGCTCTTTAGTTAAAAATTAAACTATTTTGTTAAAAATTAATCTTTTTGAACTACTTTGTGAAAATTTATTATTTTTGGTATTAGATTCAGAATTTTAGACGAAATATTCTCCCTTTGGTTATAAAATTTATTTTGTTGAAAATACGTTCTTTTCTATATGAAAGTAACTGTTATCGATCTAAAATTAAAATGTTTTTACATTAAAACATTAACTATCATACATTTTACATTGACAATTTACTTTTTGATTAAAGATGAAAGTGGTTCATTTAAAGTTGAACTACTTTGTTAAAAATTAATGCCTTTGGTTAAGCATTCATCTATTTATTAAAAAATGTAACTATAGTATTGGAAGTACGTTTTTTTGTCTGAATTTGAAAAATTTTTAACTGCAAATGCAACTTTTGCATTTTGAGTTAAGAATGATTCTTTTTTAGTTGAAAATTTATCTTTGTGAATGAAAACTTCATCTCTTTTTTGGTTTATTTTTTTTTTTTTATAAAAATTAAATTCGGTTTTTAGTTAAAAATAATCGTATTGACACGAAAATTTGACAATTTTATTTAAAATTCATGTAATTTGTTGAAAATTTGACTTTTTGGGTAAAAATTAATCTTCTTAGTTGAAATTGCAATATTTATATGTGGAATGTTAGAAACTTAGAACGTTGCAAATTGAATTTAATGAAGTGCCTCCATAAATTTTATTTAGAAGAATTACTTTTCCTATTTTCGTGAAAACTCTCGTTATTTTCTTTGGTTATAGAGCATTTTTACTTCTGAAGCTTGTTTTCGATATAATGAAAAAAATGTTGTTGCCTTTTGTTAATGATGGGTGGGGTTGACATACAGAAGGTGTGTAGGTGTAAAGTTAGTTAGTAAAAAAGAGTAGAAAACAATGGAAACTTTAACCGAATGAAATTTTTTAATTATTCGAGATGTTAAAAGTTTAATCGATCAAACGCAGAGCACTAATTTGCTGGTTAAATAATTATTGGGATGGTCAAAATATAGTTCTTTTATTTTTTTTAGGTATTCAGATTCTTCGAATTGAAGTTTTTAAATAGAGTAGAAGTTGCATTTGATTTCCAGAGAGGTTTTCAGATTCAAATGTGCTTTTTTATACTAAGGCAACACTGGAGTCGGTTTCCGCAGAATGGACAAGACTAAACATTAAAAAAGACCAAAAACTATACATACAAAGTCAGAGTTACTTCAATAAATCTGGAATTAAGTGGAATTTGTTTCAGGTAATGAAATTCAAGCTAACAATAAAAATATAGATTAGAAAATTATTCTGTGGATATCGATGCAGTGAATTTTGAAGAAGTGTAGCAATAATTCGTTTAAGAAAATGTTCAGGTTCTTGATTCTGAAATTAGCTGCGTGTTTTTCTATATTCTTCCATTTTTGTACTTTCAGAAAATAGCTTGAATTCTTAAACTTTTTATGACTGCTTTGGGTGTGAGTTATTCTAGTTTCTATCATTGATCTCGAACAGTTTTTGAAATCTGATTGAAAATCACACTGATATACAAGCAGATATACACAATAAGCGCACATTCAATTTCTGTATAGTTTCGAATTTTGCATGTACTTCCAAGTCTTCTACGTGTATTGTACGGTTTTTCATTAAATCTAATGGCCGCTAAGTAAATTCAGAAAGCTGGACAATTATACCGTATTTTATTATTAAAATTAGACAAATCTGCAGTATGCAACAGAATCTTTATCATAGAACAATCTATATTACAGATTAATGTCTAGAAAAAATTCTTCTATAGAAAAAAATATTGTAGAAAAGTATCTACTGCATAACAATCTATAATCTGCCAAAATGTATCATAGAATAATTTTAACGAAAGTACAAACTTCATTTTTGAAGAAATCTATGCAAACCTTTGTTTAGTTAATATTTTTGATATTTCAAATACTAAATTGTCCAGCTGTCTAAGGAAGTGAACTAAAAAAAAACACTGCTAAGGTTAATAAAAAAATGCTGAATGATTCGAATTCGGTCATTTTTTTGGTAATTCTGAAGGTGACTTCCGTAATTATTCTGAGATTTCTAGGTTGACTACTAAACGCTCCGCACACGTCTCTCTTCTTCCTTATTTATTGAATCATAGGTGATGTGATTGTGATTCAACCGGAAACTAAAATCGTTTCCGGTTTGAAGCTACTTAAGTTTAATGAGAGTGATTCTTCGAGAAAAACGCTCGATCCTCGAGTTCTTCAATCCAAAATTCCTCTCTGAAAATGTTAAAAGTTAATGAAAACCAAACTATGTGTACAAATGAAAATGAAATTATGAAAATTGATAGAAATAAGAACAGTCAATTATAACAATAAATACTGATGATTCAAATGTTCTCAGAAAGTAACTGAATAAGAAACAGGCTGTATAAAAAAAATCAGAGAATTTCTTGAAGAGTCATGAAGTGTTTTCTGTTCATTTATTAATTTTGATAAATATATTCATTTTAGAATGATTTTATATCGAAATATTTCTATCTTTTTTTAAATTACTCCATTTATTTCAAAATAAAATTGAAATATATATATATATACATATGTATGTGTGCGTGTTCTTTTAAATTTGTAAACATGGCGAATCTCTAAAATAATCTTCGGTTTGAAAAGTATTTGTAGTTGAAGAGGGAATTATGAGAGATTAATTTGTCGAGGAATCGGGCGGAACTCGCGATGCACGATGAAATGTTTATGTACTTACGATAAGAAGTGATACAAATCGTTATTATATTCATAATATAAAAAAGAGATAATATCGAAATAAACTAAGCTTTTATTATCCAGATAAATATGGTTGACTTGCAAATTATTTTCTTCAATTTAAGTCTTTTCTCGTTTATCATCACCAGAAGCGACTTCCTCAAACATAAGATTTAATCAAATTAATATATTGACTATGGATTTTAAAAAATTGATTTCCCCTTTCATGACGTATCGATACAGAATAAATAGTTTTATGTAGTTTGCAGTTCTTTTATTTATAGATTTAAATGTTTATGTAAACTGATCAGCAATAGGGAAGTTACTTTTTAAAAATTAATGTTTTAGATCATTTTGGATTTCAAGGACGGAAAAAAATTCCAATTTTCCTACATTCGGCTATAAATCTCTGGCCATCGAAACTAATTTTTTTTCTGAAAGTGTTCTCTTAGATTTACCTAGTAACGACTCTCACTTCTGGAAGATTCACAACATTCTATGAGCAACAGAAAATATATTCAAGAAGGTCTCAATAAAATACATGAATTTTCAACAAATAGCTAATTGTGCAACAAAATAGTTGTAACAAAATATTAGGTAAATTTTAAGTTTAAAAAATTATTTAAAAAAAAATCAACGTAATATTTCAGTTTTAAACTAAACTGTTCAATCTTCAAACAAAAAATTAATTTTTAAAAACAAGCTTACTTTTCTGCCAAATGAGAGAAATTTCTCACAAAATACTAGAATTTATAAACAAATACTTGAATCTTCATCAAGAAAAGATAAATTTTCAAGCCAAGCAGTTCCATTTTAAACTATAAAAGATACATTATCAACAAACAATTGAATATATAAACTTTTAGTTAAAAATTAATGTTGAAAGAAAAAACAATTCCAATCAATTTTTCAACCAAAGAAAAGAATGTCTACATTAAAAAGATAACTTTTAAAACCAAACTGTTAAATTTTCTATTAAAAAAGATTAATTTTCTACCAAAAAAATTAATTTTCTATAAAAAACGAATTTTCAAGCTAATTCACGAGCTTTTAACTAAAAAAACATAAATTTTTAAGCAAATAGTTCAAATTTCTACTAAAAATGTATATTTTCAAAAAATGGAATATTTAAATTTTTAATGAAAAAGATTCATTTTTAACTAAAGTAAAACAACTTTAACAAAAGAAAATAATGTTTGAGATAGTAGTTCCACTCGAAAACATGTGAATCTTTAATTAAAAAATGTATTAGTTGATATTTCAGGGAAAATTTTTTTTTTAATACAGTTTAACTTATAAGATTTAAAAGGTTTTAGAGTATTTTTATTCATTTTGAAACCTTTGAGAATTTGAGAATTTGAGAGATTTTAAAGATTTTAAAGGATTTTTAGGAGATGCTTTTAAATATTTTAAAACATATTTCAATAGATATCAAGAAATTCCTAATTTTTTATAACATTTTTATAATTTGCACGGAAATTCACAAAAACTAATGGTTCTCGTAGGATATCAAAGTTTTAAAGATAATTTCAATTATTTCGGTTAATATACGTTTCAAAAACAATTTTCTCGAATCTCTTTGAGTTTTGAAAAAATTAAAGGATTTTAAAGAATTTATAAGATTTTAGAAAATTGAAAACGATTCTGAGGGAAATTTAAAGGAATATCAAGATTCAAAAAATATTTATGAGCATCTTTATGGGATTTTCGTGGATTTCAATAATTGTAAAGGGGTTTAAAGGCTCTTTATAAGTTATTTTAATAAATTTCCCAGGGCCTGCAGTGATTACATAGGGCTTTAAATATTTCAAAAGAGTTCAAGAAATATCATCAGATTTCATGTAATTTGGCCGGGTTTCAACTCATTTTGACATATTTCAATTTATTGCAAAGAATTTATTCACAAGAATAGAATAAGTTTAAAGGGTTTTAAAGATTTGAAAATATTGGCAAATAATGTTAATAGATTTTAAAAATTTTAAGGGATTTCAAAGAGTTAGAAAAATTTTAGGGTATTTCTAAGGATACCAAAGAAATATTTTGCGAGATTAAAAAATTTTAATCTTAAGGAATTAAACAAAATTGTATGTGTTTTTGAAGGATTTCTATAATCTTGAAAAATTTTTCAGGGATTTATAGGACTTATAAGGTAATAAATATGTTAAAAGATTCTAAGGGTTTTTTAAAGCATTTTAAAGAATTTAATAAGATTTTCGAAGATTTCGATGCTTTTAAGGGCATGTGACACAGCTAAATACCTATATTACCGACCTCACTTTTTCGGTTCACTGAATGTTTTTTTTAACCTAAGAACTTTTTTTATAAATAAAATAACGAGCAGAAACTTTGGAAGATTTATTAGAGTACAATAAAGTACGTTTAGGTACTGCATTTTGGTAGGAACTTCACTGAAAATTATTTCATCTTTTTTCTGAACCTTAACATTTTTTCAAAGTTCGAACTTTTTTTATACATAAAATATCGGTCTCAAACTTTGAGAAATGCAAGAGCCGAAAGAAAACTACATTTAAGTACAAAGCTTAATAATAATAGATGTAAAAAAATATGTTTCAACAATCAATTACAACGGCATCAGCCGGTAAAGTTGTCCACGAAAATACGAAACCTGGCGGCCACTAGACGAGGCTCTAGAGAGTTCGTATTTTCGTGTACAACGTTACCGGCTGATGCCGTTGGAATTGATTGTTGAAACATATTTTTTTCCATCTATTATTATTAAGCTTTGTACTTAAATTTAGTTTTCTTTCGGCTCTTGCATTTCTCAAAGTTTGAGACCGATATTTTATGTATAAAAAAAGTTCGAACGTTCAAAAAATGTTGAGGTTCAGAAAAAAGATGAAATAATTTTCAGTGAAGTTCCTACCAAAATGCAGTACCTAAACGTACTTTATTGTGCTCTAATACATTTCCCAAAGTTTCAGCTCGATATTTTATTTACAAAAAAAGTTCTTAGGTTCAAAGAACATTCAGTGAACGGAAAAAGTGAGGTCGGTAATATAGGTATTTAGCTGTGTCACATGCCCTTAAGATATTTTGAAAGCTCTTAATGTATTTCAATCAATTTTCCATGATTTCAGTAAATATCGTTAATTTCAAAGGATTTTTAAAGAATTTTTTCAGATTTTGAAGCATTTTAGTAGTTCTAAGGGATTTTAAACGTTCTTAGTAAGGCGTTTTAATTCATTTCCCTGGATCTCAAAGGACTTCATAGGGCTTAAAACATTTCAAGAAATGTTAAGGAGCAACATCAAATTTAATGTAATTTCACGGTATTTCAACAGATTTCAAAAGTTCTTAAATATTCAAGCATATTTTAAAATATTTTCATAAGATTTCAAGAGTTTGAAGGGATGTTGATTCATTTCTAAGAATTTGAAAGATTTGAGGATTTTTTAAAGGATTTTCAAGAGTTTTCGAGTGGTTAAAAAAATGTCAAGGTACTCTAAAAGATTCAAAAGGATTAAAAATATTTTGGGGTATTTGCAAGGATTGTAACGAATATTCGAAAGATTACTAAATTTTGTAGAAATTTCGAAGGAATTTAATGATTTTAAGTAGTTAAAAAGGTTGCATGCAGTCACTGTACTGCGGAAGCCAATTTAGATGAAGTGAAAATGTAGAGAAAATCTGGCTGCGTAGGTTCATTCTGTTCATAAAGAGAAAGAAAAATATCACTTAAGTTGAGATTTTTATTTGCTTATTTACATTTTTTTAGAGCATTTTACACATTTTAATTTACAAAAACTTGAAATTTTATAATAAAATATTTTCGGTTCTGCTTTAAACGTGTATACATATGCGTATTTCTATTAAGGAAGGTGTCTTTGGGCTTGGAAAACGTAAAAACAATTAATATGAAAAATAAAGTCCTTTGAATAATTACTATGCATATCTATCATAGATTAAAATAGATTAACAAAATATTACTATGTATCGCTTATATTTTTAAATTTTCCATTATTGTTGTACTTTGTAAATTATATATTTATATTCACATACAGACACACACACCTTCACACACATGGATACATAAACAAACCTTTGAATTCATCCTACCTTTTTTCTAAGGTATCTGTATTATTGTCAGAGATTAATAGAATTTCGTAACGGCTTTACAGACTGGATGTAACTATGAATTAAAAATGGTTTTAATTAATTTTTTTCTGAAAAATCTTCTTTTTCTCCGCTGGGAAACCAACCACATAATTTCCAATTCCCAGTAGGCACAACATTTGGCGACGTCTTTATGACATCGTTACGACATCTTTACGACATCTTTACGACATATTTACGACATCTTTACGATATCCTATGTATATGTCGTTTCGGTGCCTTTGCGATATCGTAAAGACATCGTCATATCATACGACTCATTTACGATATCGTAAAGACACCTTAACGACATGGACATAGGATGTCGTAAAGTTGTCGTAAATATGTCGTAACTATGTCGTAAAGACGTCGCTAAATTTTGTGCCCACTGCGTTTCCGGTTGGGTCAAGTCTTTGCAGACTAGGTGCCATACATTAATTTTTTTTAAATTAAAATATGTTCTCGTTATGTTTATACGTTGTATCATGTTACATATATCGTTTCATACTCTCATGTCTATCACGTCTTAAGTTTATACTATACTCAAGCTTTAGTCAAACTGGATTGTCTTATCAATTATGAAAATGATTTCCATTCATTTACAAGTGCACAGCTTATCGTTGCCGTATTACAATAATTTGAAACATTTAGGAGAATAAATAGACATAGTTTTGTAAAGTGTAGTGAAAAACTTTTAAATTACTAAAAAATTATGTGATTTACTGAAAAACTGTTCGAATAACGAAGAAATGGGTTTAATGAAATCTATTAGATATCAACAGCAAAAAAGTAATAATATTTGAAATTGTTACATATGTTTAATTATGAGATCTACGTCGATGCACAAAAATATATAAAAGGTCGTTTTCATAAAAAACACCTGAGCAAATTATTAAAAATAATGGCATTAATAGTAAAAATTAAACGATAGTGAATATTCGAGATACTTCGCAACCTACCGATATACTACCCAAGAAAATATAATTATAGAAAAAGAAGATATGATCGATTTAATTAACAAACTCCCTGAAAAGCAGCAGGAATAAATTGTAACTCATATTTAACGTAAGAAAACTAGTCAAAAAATATGTTCACGTGAAGTAAAAGAACTTAAAAACGTTTAACTTAAACTTAGTGATGACTAAGGGAAGAAAACTAAAATTGTATCAAATGGCGAAGAAAATCATGAGAAGCAGACTAATATGTCACTAAGGTAAATAAATTGTTTCACAACACTCTAGTTCGTTCGCCAGATGGTAGAAAATTCGTGCCTGGCAATTATAATTCTCGTATAAGTTAAAGACTAAAAACTTTAGAAAATGTGTATAAAAGTAGCGTACTTGAATTTCAAACAAGTCCACCGACAATAAATAAAATAAAAATAAATAAATAAAAATACCGACCAGTGGTATGGACAGATGCCAATGAATTAGTTGAAGCTGAAATATAGAAACACAAAATATAATTGGACATTATAAACCTAAAGTTTTTGCTTTTGGTGGGCGCAGGGGATTTTTCCAAATATGTATTACTACAATTCCAGAAATTTATTCGTCAATAGTTAATGGTGATTGTAGCAGTGAAGATGATAATAATGAGCCTAAAGGGAGAAAAATTAATACGATAAATTGCATACGATAGTGTTAACGCAAAATGAAAAGCAAAAGTGACAAGCGTTAAAAAATTATTAATGTTGTGCATGGTTCTTGAAATAAAAGAAATCTTATGAAAACGAAAAAGCATTGTTTGAAATAGCAGATCTTAATAAAATTTAATTTAAATTTGTAGCTGATTTTAAGTTATGCTAATCGTGATTGGACAACATACTGCTTTTGCGCATACCCGCATGCCCGTATTGTTTTGTGCAATTAAGTCAATCAGTTTAATCGTGCGATGACAATTATTTTGTATTAACTAATGGTGAAGATTCTGGAAGATTAAAGACCTATGGAGATCTCTGAAAAGACTATCAGGATTTTGTAAGCTTCAAAAAATATTTTTAAAAAAGACTCCTCAGGCTCATAGTACCATAAATGAAGCTCTTTTTCGAAAATAATAATGATACAGTTTTCATCGAGAAATATGTTATTCCTGAGTTAAATTTACTTCAAGGTTTTTTAAACCATTTATTCCTTAAAGGGTTAGTTTCTATTGTAACATATGAAGTTACATTTTTGTGGCCACAAAGATGATCGCTTTCCCCGAAAAATGATCATGCAAGAGTATTTGGGGGAAACGCTTGTCAGAATCTACTCAAATCTGCTGATATGTTGGATGATAGGGAAATTTATCAAAAAAGTTGCACGCCTTCGCTTGCTGTCTTACATAAATGCATTTAAAGTGATAGACAAAGTAGTGCCGAGTGAAGAAAGTTCAAAAAGACTTAAATAAAAATTTAAGGGAGTTTGATAATATATATGAAGCTACTGAGTGTTCAAAAACATTTTAAATTCATGTGATTTTAGAGCATATTAAAGATTTTCTTCGTTTTCTTGATGGAGATGGACTCCGAGTTTGGTCAAAGCAAGCAGGTGAATCTATACATCGACAATTTTTTGTGTATTGGAATAAACATAAAGTAAATGCGAAAAATCATCCTTCGTGTTTATCACGATTGAAGAAAGTTGCAGGTTTATTTTCATCTTCGCATTCGTAAATACAGTTTTGCGTTTATATAAATACTTTATAAACAAAGTTTTCAGTATAGAAAATCTAACTTATAAGATGTTATTTAACATTCTTTGTGAATAACAGATGTTTAAAGGTTAAGAAGAGTTAAAGATTTAAATATGTATATGTTAGATATGTATATGTTTACACGTTTAAAGTAGAACGGAAAATACTTTATTAGAAAATTTTAAGTTTTTATAAATTAAAATGTTTAAACTGTTCTAAAAAAATTCGAAGGAGGAAATAAAAGTCTAAACTCCAGTGATATTTTACTTTCTCATTATGAATAGAATGAACCTACGCAGATAGATTTTCTCTACATTTTCACTTCATTTAAATTGTCTTGCGTAATACACAGATTTAAAAGAATTTCCTAGAATTCAGGAAGATTTTGCAGGATTATATATTACGCATAAAGTTTTAGGATATTTTAAAAGATTTCAAGGTCTTTAAAATGAGAATTACAACATTTTAAAACAACTGTAAGAGATCTTGAAATCTCTCAAGGTATTTCGAAGAAGATCATCGGGTTTTATGTGTATTCACGAGATTTCAACTATTTAACAATATTCTAATAGATTTCAAAGAATTTATGCCCGTGAATTAAGAAAATTGATAGGTTTTCAAACATTTTCCTTAAAAAATTTTCAATATATCTCAAGAGTTTAAAAACATTTTAATGGATTTTAAAGAATTATAAAAACTTTCAAGTGTTCAAAAAAATTCCCAGGAATTGTTAACTTTTCATAAATTTCATCGTATTTTAAAAAATTCAAAAAAACTGTATGCGAATTTAAAGAATTTTCTGGAATCTCGGAAAATCTGAAAGGATTTTATATGTTCTACAAAATTTTAGGATATTTTAAAAGATACCAAGACATTTTTAATGGATTTTAATAAATTTTCCAGGATTTCAGAAAATATAATTAGCTTTCAAATATTTTTTAAGGAATTCTATCAGAATTTCGAGGATTTTAGTAATACGAATGGATTTTAAAGGCTCTCAAAAGGTATTTCAGTAAATCTCTTAGGGTCTTAAAGGATTTTATAGGGTTTCAAATATATCAAAAGATTTCAAGGAGGATCGACAGATTTCATGTAATTTTACGGGATTATAACGGGCTTCACAATCTTTTAATATATTTCAAATATTTGAAAAAAGCTTTCAATATTTTCAATAGATTAATAAAATTTCAAGGAATTTAATGAATGTTTAAGAATCTTAAAGTATTTAGAGCTTTCGAAAGATACCCAAGGATTTGCAAGCGCTTAAATAGATTTAAAGGTATTTCAAAAGATTTCAAAGCATTTCAAACATTTTACGGTATTTACCCGAGTAATAATGATTCGACTTGAGTTCGACTTGGTTATGTCTTGAGTTCGTCTCCAAGAAATCGATGTCTGGCTGCGTCTCAAAACTAAGTTGAGACATAGGCCTTCGTCTTTATTTTATTTTATAATTATTAAATTAGTCATTTTTAATTAAAAATTCAGAATTTGTGGGTTTGAATGAGTATAATCCTTAAAAATTTGATTCAAAAATATAAAAATTATAAATTTCTAGAAGGATCTCCTAAGCCGTTAGAAATACGTAAAAACAAACAATATTTTCGGTATCATCGTCAAACAAGTATAATACAAATTAAAATCCGTAAATAAGTTGATTGGGTGACACTAAGTCCAACCGAGGGCAGGCATACAATAGATGAAGAGCGATGCTTTACGACCCGGAGAAACATCAACACCAAGGTTTCTCTCAAGCCTAAAGATCTGGCTGAAATGGATGACGA
>NC_046663.1:90859719-90860995 GCF_010883055.1 Belonocnema kinseyi | reverse complement strand
GTCCCGCATTCAATGTGTGATTGACTACATCACATCTGGCAGGAATTTTATCGCCAAGGTTCGAAAGTTCGCGCGCGAACTCCGGACCCGTTATCACACACTGCGAACACTTGCAACAATATGCATACGGATACTATCTGACGCTAAGAGAAGTCTAGAGCGGAGGAAGAGGTGGGTCAGAGAAAATCAACAGTTTCTCTTGGACCCATCTCGACTCTTCCAAGACCCTCCAGTTACTGTCGAACACCCACCCAAACCAGAGGAGGTCGAAGTATTTTGGAGAGAAGTCTACGAAGTTCAGCATAGACTGGACGAAGACTCAGAAAATATAAATAGCTTCAAGGAGTTAAGTGGTGCCCTCATAACACCTGATAAAGAATGCCCACCCATCACTACCGAGGAGGTGAAAAAAGTATTAAGAGAGATGAAGAACTATTCCGCACCGGGACCAGATTGTATCAACACATTCTGGTGGAAGAAGTTTTGTTCAACCCATCAGCATTTAGCCCGTATTTTCACCTCATATTTGAAGTCGGAAGAGCCAATTCCAGAGTGGTTGGTGGAAGGGCGCACAATATTCCTGCCGAAAATAGGCAACTTAGCTGACCCGAAGAACTACAGGCCAATAACTTGTCTGAACACGCTTCATAAGATATTCACATCTATCCTAAATGTTAGGATTGATCGGGCAATGGAACCTGTATGGCAAGAAATGTATGAACAACGAGGCTCAAAGAAAGGCGTAGCCAGATGTCGGGAGAACCTGCTCATCGATAGATGTGTCTGCAAAGATGCAGCATTCTACCAGCGTGACCTGTCGATGGCCTGGATTGATTATCGGAAAGCTTTCGATTCTACATCCCATAGACTTATCATCTGTCTTTTGGAAATCTTAAAGGTTCATCCGCAAATAGTTAGGTGCATAGAGAGATTGATGCCGCTTTGGAAAACCAGGTTTACTATCTCATCTAGCAAAAATCGTGTGATAACTAACAAGGTCACGTTTCAGAGAGGTGTCTTTCAGGGCGACACCATGAGCCCACTCCTCTTTTGCCTTACATTATTGCCACTATCTCTAACACTGCGCCATTCCGACGGGTACTTGTGCGGCAAACATGCAGATCGAAAGTACAAGGTCACTCATGTATTTTACATGCACGATCTTAAGATCTACGCTAAAAACAGGGAGCAACTGCATCTAGCTCTGGGGATTGTCGAACGATATACTAAGGAAATTGGAATGGAATTTGGGTTAGACAAATGCGCCAAGGTTTAT
>NC_046663.1:90849596-90859619 GCF_010883055.1 Belonocnema kinseyi | reverse complement strand
ATACAAGATTATTTAATCATTAACAAAGATTAGCTTTTATGACAGTCAAAATTACCCTTTTTGTTAGGACAGGTATATACTCGAAGTTATAAACCGCTCCTGTTGAAGTCATAAAAATTAGACTCAAGAGATAAATTTATGTCTTCAAGGCATAGAAAATTGTCTCCATGACATAAATTGAAGTCGTGCTTCGTCTCAAAACTGATACATGCTCAAGTCGAACTTTTCGAGTTGAGTATGACTTGATTGGGGGCAATTCAAGTCGAACTTTTCAACTTCAGCATGCCTGGATTGGGGGCAATTCAGATCGAACTCAAGTCGAAGCATTTTTACTCGGCTATAATGATACTAGAAGATTTTTTAAAGATTTAAAAAATTTGAAAGAATTTTCAAGAACTTTATTGACCAAGAACAATGGACAGTTTTTTGACAAATGCTCCTCAATGATTTAATTTTTACATGTGTTTTAATATAAAAATGCTTATTTTAGTAAAATTTTTTTTTCTCCAAAGTTTATTGGATAGATTTCGGTAAAAGTTTCACATTTTGTCTATTAGACTTAACGAATCAAAAGGTTCATACCCACTTACTGTAAAGTTTAATGATTTTTTGTACGCAATATGTTTGTGGGTGGTTTCATACCTTAAGCTTGAAAGTATAGAAATCATCATTATGTAGTAACTAAAAGCACTAAAGATTTTTTTACCCAACTGCCACGGGTTTAAATTACTTTCAAATAGGTAGAGGAAGTTTGCATAGGAAGAATATGTCTTTCAATTAATTTTAACGGATGTTTAACTATCCCTTAAACATTGCAATTGGGAAAATGGCATTCCCTTATGAACAAAAACGCAAGGGATGTTCTGATAAAAATATCACACACACACACACACACAAAAACACACACATACTCATGCATTGCACCATTTTTTTAACCGTAGAGGGCAAGACAACCCCCTCTCCAAAGTTTCCATTTCCGGAGAAATAAAATCCGTAATTTTTAATTTTACGAAATTCGAATATTATCACGTGCTACCGGGCACTTCAAAATCCCATTTAATTAAGATGGGGAAATTTTGAATTTTCGAAAATTGAACTCATGTTCCGTGGTTTCATCAAAACGTGCCAAACATTTTAGGGATTCCAAATTCCTAATCCCTCATCCTTCGCGAAGTGCCTCAAATATGACCCAAAAATAATAAATCTACATTTTTACGTATTATTGTTACTTTGTAGCAATTTCCGTCGTCTTTTTCATCCAAATAATTACTAATGGACAATTTGAATATTTAACATAACTTTCTAAACAATTTTCAATTGTTTAAAGAAATATAAATTATTCGAACAATTATTTATTCCCCAAAAATGTAAAAAATAATTGTATTTTCTGATTGAAATGCAATATTTTGTTGAATAAAAACATCATTTTTATACATTTATTCTAGTGCTTAACAAATTTATATTTTTTAAATAATTTTTATTTGCTCAAGTTCTTATTTTTCGATAACTAAAAATGAAATAAAGTAGAAGAGATACAACTACTTACGATTTTAAAAATATTTTTGGAAGAGTAATTATTTTTAAAAAATTACATTTATTTAAACAATTAAAAAGTGGTACATTTATTCTTCCTATACATTATACAGTCTGCAGTATAATTGTGTGTCTTCTATTTGATTTTTTCAGTTATCGAAAAAAAACTGCTTGAGCAAATAAAGTTTGCTTTAACAAATAGAAATTTATTAAACATTAAAAGAAACGTATAAAAAATATGCAATTATTCAAAAAAACGTAGCAAAGTATACTAATTTAATCAGAAAGTTGATATCTCTGGATCAATTTTTAGCAATTTTTGAAATAGACATTAAATACTTTTTCAATAATTACATCATGTTTCTAGAAAAATTTCGTACTCCAAACAACGACAAACAATCACATTTCATTCAGAAAATACGATTTCTTTCATTTTTGGGAATAAATAATTGTTTAAATAATTTATATTTTTTTAAACGACGGAAATTGCTCAAAGTTAACAGTAATTCGTGAAAATGTAGTTTTTTTATTTTTGGTTCATAATTGGGGTGTTACAGGGCAGGGGGGGGGGGCAAAAATGAAAGTTATTATTATGGTTTTATTTCGTACACTCCTCTTAAATCCCTAAAAAACTTGACATGTTTCGATGAAACCCAGGAACATGAGTGCAATTTTTCGAAAATTCAAAATTTCCCCATGTTAATTGAATAGGATTTTGAAGTGCCCGAAAGCATGTATTAATGTTCGAATTTTGAAAAATAAAATATTACGGATTTTCTTTCTCCGTGAATGGAAACTTGGGGGGGGGGGGAGTCTCTTGCCCTGTAGCTCCAAAAGCATTTTTAGGATCATAATATTAATATTATTATCATTTAAAACTAAGTGCACTAACTTATATTTTCGCCTGCACTGGGTGTTGCAAGCTCGTGCATATTTAAACCAGTGTTGAAATGTTGTCACAGGCTTATACTGCCCAACATGTCGAAGGCATTTTTGGCTAGAGTTGGATTTTTTATTTGATCATTTTTGCACGGGGCTGTCCCGTGTTGAAATGTTGTCACAGGCTTATACCAGAGAGGGAATTTATAAGAAATTTCACGCTCTACAAAAAACGTCTGAAGGACAAAGTTCCTCAGATCAACCGTTTCAAAGATACCTGCGATCAAAAATAATACTAACCATAAATTTCAAACATTTTCCAGTAAAACTGCAAAAAATTATTATGCTCTACATTTATATTATTTTTTGTTGTAAAACCAATGTTTTTTTATTATAAAAAATTATTTGCTCAATAAAATTTATTAGTATTTAGCAGAAAATAAAAAAATAATTGGTATAAAAAAGGCCCAAAAATCATTTATTTGATATTTTTAACCTTTATATTTCTATATTTGTGCGTTCTGCGAGGTACGTATTGAGTAAATTAATTTTAAAAAAGTTTACAATTCCGAAGTAATTAAGAATCAAAAATAAAAATAAAAATTTCCATGTTATTTAAATAGAAAAATTACAAATGAATAGAGGCAAACCTTAATATTATTATTAAGGGCTCTAATAGGCGCCTAAATTTTTGTTTTTATATGTACTTTCAAATTTTCAACACCATTAAAAAAAATGTTTTTTTAAACACCCTAATATATATATGAGCTATGTACAAAATAATATTATTAATAATAAAACGTGTTTAGGGAGAGCTTAGAGGTAAAATATTTGTCAAAAAAGTGAAGGTCATTTCTTAAGTAAATTTCAACGAGAAATTCAACGGTGACCTTCATTTTGACCTTGAAGTTGACTTTCATGGCTTTTTGAAGGTCCAATTTGTTTTTTAAAATGGAAATCCCCTTTTTACATCTGCAGTCGATAGAGCGGAAAATTCTACGTTCAAGTACGTACCCAAGTCATAGGTCAATTGTAACGCACAAGGTCAGTTAGAGGTTATTTGAAATTAACAAAGTTTTCTAAGAGGTAAGTGCAATTCCTGGAGTAAATTTCAACGAGAAATTCATTGGTGAGCTCTGTATTGATCTTGGTGATGATCTTCAAGGTTTTTTCACGGTTTTTTCCAAGCAGTTTACGTTTACGTTTAGCATTACCCAGGAACAACGACGTGGACGTAGTAAATTCTGTTCCCTTTGGGGTGCTTGATTAGCGTGAGTACCCTTGCCTCTCACGCTTCAGTGAAGATGTTCGAACTGAAAACCTTGAGCTTCTTCTTGACAAAAAGCTATGCGATTGTAAAAATGAGTTACAACATTAAGAATCATCTCCCTATCAATCAAAGTAGCCTTTTGCAGAATCCGATTCTGCAATTCGTCTAAGCTTTGCGGTTGCGTTGAGTATACTTTGCTCTTTAAATAACCCCAAAGAAAATAGTCGAGAGGTGTCAGATCAGGAGATCTAGCAGGCCACTCGATTTTACCCCTTCTTCCAATCCACCTCTGAGGGAACTGAGTATCCAAATATGCTCGAACCTCCCTACCGTAATGAGCCGTCCCTCCGTCCTGCTAGAACCAAATATTTTAAAAATTATCGCCTGTAATCTCCCTTATTCTTTGTATAATTTGGTTTCTGAGAAGCCCTTCATATGCATGAGCATTGACATTACCATCGATGAAGAAAGGGCCTGTCAGTGTATCATTCAAGATACCGGCCCAAACATTAATCTTTTGTGGATATTGTGTGTGACTCTCCAACATCTAATCAGGATTTGTGTCGGACTAATATCTACAATTTTGCCTGTTCACTTCACCTTTTAAAGTGAAAGTAGATTTATCTGAAAATACTGTATTGTACAAGAAAAAAGGATCTCTATCAATTCTCTCCATCATAATTTCACAAAATTCAACCCGACGATCAGGGTCGTTTTCATTGAGCTCTTGTACCAGTTGAACTTTGTAAGGATGGAAATTAATGCTTTTTAAAATATTTTTCACTATCTCAGGAGCAACGTCACACTCATCACTAGCTCGACGTAAACTAAGGTGTGGGTTTTCAACAAATGCTTGGGCTATCTCCATCTACATCTGCTCAGATCCTGCAGATTTTGGCCGACCAGTTCTCTGAAGGTCCTTGATAGATCCATGATTCATAAAGCGCCTTACAGTTTTTTCAATTGTTGATTTGGGACAGGATTTAACCGTTCTCCATTACGAAAAGTGCGATTAAAAAGCAAAAGAAATAGATCATAAGATCGAACTCGATCTCTCCAACCACGCATCATTAATACAGATACCCTTTCTCGTCTCGAAAGTTTATGTTGCGCCATAATAATCTTCTGGCGAAAGATAGTAAGTATGTACTCGTAATGCGTAAATTTAGTTTCAATTCATAATATTCGTATGGAAAAACGGTATAGGATTTATGGTATCGCCTTAGGTATTGACTTAGGTATCAAAAAACGGTATAGGACTGTAACTCTTCGAGGAGGAACAGAATTCTCACCAGAACAACTGGAACTTTTAATGAAAAATTTCCTTATGATTTTACAATATTTAAAACGCTGTAACCAAGATCAATACAGAGCTCACCAATGAACTTTTCGTTGAAATTTACTTCAGGAATTACACTGACCTCTTTGAAAACTTTGTTAATTTCAAATAACCTCTAACTGACCTTGACAGTTACAATTGACCTATGACTTGGGTACGTACCTGAACGTAGAATTTTCCGCTCTATCGATCACAGACGTAAAAAAGGGGGTTTCCATAAAAAATAAAATGAAGTTGACCTTGAAAAAGCCATGAAGGTCAACCTAAAGAACAAAATGAAGGTCACCATTGAATTTTTCGTTGAAATTTACTTCAGAAATTACACTGACCTCTTGGAAAGCTTTGTTCATCTCAAATAACCCCTAACTGACCTTAAACATTACAATTGACCTACGACTAGGGTACGTACCTGAACGCAGAATTTTATCGCTCTATCGATTGCAGATGTAAAAAAGGGGGTTTCCATTTAAAAAAACAAAGTTGACCTTCAAAAAGCCATGATGGTCAACTTTAAGGTCAAAATGAAGGTCACCATCGTATTCCTCGTTGAAATTGACTTCAAACATAACCTTCACTTTTTTGAAAAACATTGTACCTGAGGAAATATCCAACTATCCCGGGACTTTTTAGACACCCTGTACTCTCCCTTCTATAACGCTTCTATATATATGCAGGGGAACTCTTCAGTAGCCCTCCCTTCTACAGCCCTTCCGAGAATTGACGCCGCGCCGCATGTAGCTTTAACAGGTGCTGCGCGGGGTCCGCGCGATCTGCGGCTGTCACTCAGACGAGCAGTTAGGCGTGAACAAACAACAGCGGAGCAGGCTATAACGAGTTAGTAGCCACCCACCGTCAGCCCCGAAATAGGCGCTATAGAATAGGTCCACTACACATACACACACACATATAATAGAAAGTTTGTCATAAGGACAACCGCAGGATTTCTTCGGGAACGGGTGCCAATCTGAAAAACTGCACCCGATCTCAGCGAAATCGCGGTAAAATCTCAGCCACAGCCACGTCTCACGACCGTGAGATAGGTGGTTACAGCCTCTAACGGAATCAATACGAAGATACCGCAAAAGTCTCATGCACCCTGAGGACACGGAGCGACCAAAGGACGACCGCCTTCAGCATTTTTCCTGCAAGTGTTTTAGCGTATTGTTCACACGCAGGGATGCTTTTCAGGCTAATAACCAGTGAAAGCTTGACATCTCCAAGAGCGCCAATGATAAGAACGATTAGTCTGACAGAATATTCCGGTACAATCGTCGCAACTCCCTTATGAGGTCTCTATACATATCTTTTTTTTTCATTCTCTTGGCTATGATGTTTTTGTCAGCTAGCGCCGAAAATTCAATAACGAACATAATTCGCTTCTCGAAGTCAAGAAGAAACATGTGCCAACTATGAACCAAGAAGAACCTCGAGTATGCAACAGAAACAATTGTCGAGAATATAAAGTTCTCGTGTATGCGGCACATCTCATTCTCGACAATTGACTCGATTTCCCTAGGAGCATTTAGAGGAGCGATATTAAGGTTGATGCCGTAAGAGTGACACAGATGGTAATAAAGCACTCTTAGTGCCACATTGTGCCTCTGGATGTAGGTTGTTCTCGCGTGAGTTGGACAACTGGATAGTATGTGTACCAAATGCTCGAGGTGTGCATGGAACTACCTGCGGCTATCATCGGGAATGTATTGGCTCAAAATGTGGCAACGGTATGTTAAGGTAGAAACGACACCGTCTTGATATGCCAAAATAAAACCCTGCATGCCAGACTTCAATCCGGGTGATTTAAGGAAAGCAAAAGTTATCTCACACGACATTGACTGATTCTCCACATTTTTGTGGAAGATGCCGTGAATCCTCTTATCAAGGAGCTGTTTACGGTAGTTTTTCTATTGTGCTTTCTTAATCCGGGCTTTCAGTAGTGAGTACTCGAAATAGATAAGACTTTATGCATTTTGCTCAACCCTAATACTGAAGTTCGGTCCTAGTGATTCAGCAGCCTCCTCCGCTGCTTTGTACAGAAACGCTCCTTTGCCTACTTCTTCGTGCTTCCTGACCATTGTAAGAAGATCTTCAATTTGCGACTCTATGTACTGTGCCCTGTTGAGAAGATATTCGAAATTCAATATTCCACTACCACCTTGACGGCATGAGATGTAGAGAAGCGGGAACAGAAGACTTTCGATGCATGCTTTTGTTCATGTGCATAACCTTTCGTGCCCGATATCAAGGGATCTGAGCTCGTTCTTCGTACATGGTACCACTTCAAATGATTAGAGTACTGAGAGGACGGCATGCATGTTCTTTGCAGATACTTTGTTACTTGCCGACAGTTCGGAAGACCAAATCTGCCGGATGAGACGTTTGTATCTGCTTCGGAGAATATCCTTTATAGATGTCACATCCTGAATTCGGCTCTGTGGCACGCGCAGGTATGCATAAGTCTCTCCAGCGCAAAGGTGTCGTATAGCGCTTCCATCGAAGAGTTCAGGGTCTTCAGGGATGCCATTAAGTTTTCGTCGCTTCAAATAAACCCTGGCGCATTCGTCTAACCCAAATTCCATTCCTATTTCCTTACTATATCGTTTGTTAGCTGTCACACGATTATTTCCAGATGAGATAGTAAATCTGGTTTTCCAAATCGGCATCAATCTCTCTATGCACCTCACGATTTGCGGATGAACCTTTAAGCTTTCCAAAAGACAGATGACAAGTCAATGGGAGGTCGATTCAAAAGCTTTCCGGTAATCAATCCAGGCCATTGATAGGTCACGCTGGTAATATGCTGCATCTTTGCAGACAAATCTATCGATGAGCAGGTTCTCCCGACATCGGCAGGATATTGTGCGCCCTTCCACCAAACACTCCGGAATTGGTTCTTCCGACTTTAAATATGAGGTGAAAATACGGGTCAAATGCTGATGAGTTGGAGGAAACTTCTTCCACCAGAAGGTCTTGATACAATCTGGTCTCGGAGCTGTCTGATAGTCAGCAACTTTAACTTGTTAAGTGTGTGATAACGGGTCCGGTGTTCGCACACGAACTTTCAAACACTGGCGGTAAAATTCCTGCCAGATGTGATGCAGTCAATCGCACATTGAATGCGGGACGCATTCTTTCTTGCCCAGCCTGTCTTTATGGCAAGTTGATGCATTCGTCTTTTGGTCTTATGATCAAACGTTGGTTTTGTTTTGCGGTTCGTATCGGCCACTCGCTGCATTATACACACAACAATTTATAGTCCAGAAGATAGATTCTTCGGAAAAATGTCCACGAAGCTCGTCATCCATTTCAGCCAGATATTTAGGCTTGAGAGAAACCTGGGTGTTGATAATTGTCCGGATCACAAAGCATCGCTCTTCCTCTGTCGAATGCCTGCCTGCTGTTGGTGTAAATGTCGCCTCTCTTTCTCTGTTGCAAGCTTGTTCTGGCCGTGGTAAAGTAGGCGTTCCGCTTACATATCCCCTTTTTCGGAGTACTGCGGTATGATTTCGCAGACGTTGATGCGAAAAGTGCGATAGTCCCGGGTGTTTTTCGCACCACAGAGCATGCAGTCGTGCCATGTAACCCCGTTCACGGGCCACACTCGCATCGTAGCACTCTAGCAAGTCGTAATTCAGTTGCTCAGTCCACCTAAAGGTCCCTAGATTCCGCCGATTCATTGCATTGAATCCATCTTCATTGGCTCCCCCAGCTCTAGAGTGGTCGGCATTGTTGGCCGACACATTGTCGGGAGCCCTGCGCGTTCTATTGTTTTGAACCTCACTTACCACAACTATATTTGGTGTTGTCATTTTTGTTCCCAGGAAAAGCTAGGGAAAGAGGTTCGTCCATCCTTGTAGAGCCCCGCATGCAAGCATAAGGCTGCGTACTCTGAGAGGTCGCCCGATATCCCAGAGTCACCGTCTTGCACGGTTTTCACATCTTCGCTTGGGGGTTAATTCCTCCGGGACCACCCCTGGACGATTGTCCGCGACTGCCTATTCATTTTTGTAACCATATTCAGCAGAAACCCTTGGTACAAGGACTCTCTATCCGCAACCCGAGGCCGCTTTCAGTGGCCTTGTCATAGGCCCTTCGGTTTGATTCTAGAGGAATCAAACCCGAACCGAAATATACACACACATACATACATACATACATACATACATATATATTCGGTTTTGATTCCTCTAGAATCAAAACGAAGGGCCTATGACAAAGTCACAGAACGCGTCCTCGGGTTGCGGATAGAGGGTCCCTGTACCAAGGGTTTCTGCTTATTATGGTTACAAAAATAAATAGGCAGCCGCGGACAATTGTCCAGGGGTGGTCCCGAAGGAATTAACCCCCAAGCGGAGGTGTGAAAACCGTGCCGAAAGTTGAATGGCACCTGGGTGAGGTTTCTAGAATGGTGACTCTGGGATACCAGGCGACCTCTCAGAGTACGCAGCCTTATCCTTACATGCGGGGCTCTACAAGGATGGACGAACCCCTTTCCCTAGCTTCTTGTGGGAACAACAATGACAACACCAAACATAGTTGTAGTAAGTGCGGTTTAAAACAACAGAACGCGCAGGGCTCCCGACAATAGGTCGGCCAACAATGCCGACCAATCTAGAGCTGGGGGAGCCAAGGAAAATGGATTCAATGCGATGGATCGGCGGGATCTAGCAACCTTTGGGTGGACGGAGAGACTGAATCACGACTTGCTATAGTGCTACGATGCGAGTGTGGCCCCTGAACGAGGTTACATGGCACGGCTGCATGCTCTGTGGTGCGAGAAACACCCGGAGCTATCGCACTTTTCGCAGCAACGTCTGCGAAACCATGCTGAACTACTCCATAAAAGAGGCTATGTAAGCGGAACGCCTACTCTACCACAGCTAGAACATGCCGGCAACAGAGAAAGAGAAGCGACACTAAGACCAACCGCAGGCAGGCATCCAATAGATGAAGAGCGATGCTTTACGACCCGGAGAAACATCAACACCAAGGTTTCTCTCAA
>NC_046663.1:90848474-90849496 GCF_010883055.1 Belonocnema kinseyi | reverse complement strand
AGAACACGGAGCGACCCAAGGACAACCGCCTTCTGCATTTTTCCCGCAAGTGTTCTAGCATATTGTTGACACGCAGGAATGCTTTTTAGGCCATTAGCAAGTAAAAGCTTGGCACCTCCAAGAGCGCTGATGATAAGGACGATCAATTTAACAGAATATTCCGGGTACAATCGTTGCAACTCCCTTATAAGGTATACCTCTCCTTCTTTTCATTCTCCTTGGATATGATGTTTTTGTCAGCTGGTGCCGAACATTCGATAACGAACATGGTTCGCTTCTCGAAGTCAAAAAGAACCATGCCAGGCCTCGAGTGAGCAACAGAAACAATTGTTGAGAGTATAAAGTTCCAGTATATGCGGCACTTCCCATTCTCGACAATTGACTCAATTTCCCTAGGAGCATTTAGATGAGCGATATTAAGGTTAATGCCGTAGGAGTGACAGAGATGGTAATAAAGCACTCTTAGTGCCGCATTGTGCCTTTGAATGTAGGTCGTTCCCGCGTGAGTTGGACAACTAGATAGTATGTCAGCTCAATGCTCGTGGTGTGCATGGCACGCCCTGCAGCTATCATCGGGAATGTCTTGACTCAAAATGTGGCGACGATAGGTTAAGGTGGAAATGATACCGTCTTGTCATGCAAAAATGAAACCCTCCGTACCAGACTTCAATCCGGGCGATTTAAGGAAAGCAAACGTTAGCTCACAAGACACTGACTGATCCTTCACATTTCTGTGGGAGATACCGTGCATCCTCTTATCAAGGAGCTGTTCACGAAAGTTTTGCTCTTGTGCTTTCTTAATTCGGGCTTTCAGGAGTGAGTACTCGAGATAGATAAGATTTGATGCATTTTGCTCAACCCTAATACTGAAGTCAAGTCCGAGTGCTTCAGCAGCCTCCTCCGCTGCTTTGTACAGATAAGCTCCTTTGCCCACTTCTTCGTGATTCCTGACCATTTTAAGAAGAGGTTCTCTTCCATTTGCAACTCTATGTGCTGTACCCAGAATAATCCTGTTGTGAAGA
>NC_046663.1:90825006-90848374 GCF_010883055.1 Belonocnema kinseyi | reverse complement strand
AGCCTTGGAGGAGATTATGTTGAGAAATAAAAAAAAAAATTCTTAAAAACGTTGTTTTTCTTGGTCAGGCCGGAAACTTATCAATCCACCCTCGTATTCAAGGAATGTAGGATATTCGAAGATTTGTGAAAATTCAGAAAAATTCAAGTACTTTAGAGCATTTAAGGATTACAAGAAATTAAATTTTTTAATATTTCGAGGATTCAGATAATTCTAGGAATTTCAGGAATTCAGAATATTCCAGAAATTCAGAAATTAAGAAGTGCAGAGAATTTCAGGAATTACGGATATACAAGCAATTTAGGATATTAAAAAATCTCAAGGAATTCAGAGAATTTCAGGGAATTCAGAGAATTAAAGGAGTTCAAGGAATTTAGGTAATTCGTGAAATTCAAAGAATTTAAAGAATTTCAGGCATTCTGAACCTTAAAAGAATTCAAGAAATTTAGAATATTCAAAGATTTCAGGTATGTCAGAGATTTCAAAGAATTTATGGAATCTGAATAATTTCCATTGCTCTAAATATAAAAGTAAAAAAAAATTAATTTTAAGGAAAGAAATGAAAATTTTTAATTTGTAAGTCCTAAGAAATTAAAAACTTATTAACTCAATAAGAAAATTAAATAAACATAGTAAGTATTTCAAACGTCAAATATATTTATTTCAAAAATATTAGTTTCCAATTATATTTTTTAATTCTTTTGTACAATATTAAAGATTAGAGACAAACAGAATGTATTAGCTGAAAACACATGTAGATTATTATTATTATTAATTTTTTGGAAGCTTTTAAATATTAATATTTTTTATGATTTTTCTCCATTTCCAAGTGGAATAGAATAAATTGCGGGTAATTTTCAAAATCCTGAGGGCGATGCTCGAGCGCAACGATTTCTCGAAAATTCGAGATTTTTCTTGAAGCATCTTCAGGCGAACTCAAAACTTTATAGAGATTGAGAATATAAAATAAGAAGTTTCAAGGTTCTCGAATCGAGATCCCGAAGTTTTTTTAAAGATTCTCGCTTACCATGAAGTTTTGAGTTCATCTGAATCTGCTTAAAGATAATCTCGAATATTCTCGAAATCGTCTCGAATGCATCTCGAGGGCGATATTTGGTTTAGTCAGCCAAATTACCCGCACCTGAGCCTCAGTTGAATTCAGCTTATGATGGTTGAGTGCATTCGCAAACACATTTTCAAATAGCAATCATTTATCAGTCGTGAACGGCAACAGCCACTGCGTCAAAGTCTGGCTAACAGGATTTGACGTAGAGGCTATTAGGTTCGATTCCTAGTCGCGACAAAAATATATTTTTCAATACTTTTTCTATTTTTCTGGTTCACAATTGACCATAAGAAATATATTTCCCTTAAACCTGAAATAATATCCCACGAAATTTTTCTAAAGAGTACAGTTTTTATGTCAGAGTTTGAATTTCAACTATTAAATTTTATTTTATATTACTAATGGCAATATTATAAGCGCGCTGCAGCGCAGAGAAATGTGGCGTTGTCAATTAGTAAGACACAAAAGATACAAACATAAAAGAATATTAATATAAATGTAAGTTTAAATTGCACAGTTTAATCCCTCAAAAAGAAATTGAGTGGCAAGTGAATTTAAAATGTTCAATTTGGAATATTATTAAATTTTCAATAATCCGATTTCGAATATATAGTTCTTGCATAGTTTTATTTTAGCACACATGGTTTTTCCTGATTATTTTTTAATAAATAATTCATTTTCGAACATTTTCAATTATTTTTCTATTTTTAATTTTTGAGATTTGAAAGTTATGAATTTTTAATTTAAAAAAATATATAAATGTGATATTGTATCATTTTTCAGCAATTTAAATAAAAACTTTAAATTCTAAAAGTTCTAATTTTGAAAATTGTCGACTTTTGATTTGTTAAATTGAATAATTTTCCAATTTTAATACGTATTGTAAAGATGAAAATTCAACAATTGAATTATGTAGAAAATTCGGCTGTTATAATTCAACCATAGAATTTGGTAGAAAATTTTCTAAAAATGTGACTGTTAAATTTGATAAAAAATTCGTCTGTCAAAAATTCAATTGTTAATTTTTTAGGCAAATTCGTATCTATAAAATTTAACAGTTAAATTTTCAATACTTAAATTATCAACCAAAAAGATGAATTTTCTACTAAGAAGATGAATTTTGTTGCAAAAAAGACGACTTTACAACGAAATAAATGAATTTCCTACCGAATACTTGATTTTTCGATTCGAAGAATAAATTTTCAATACAAAATAGAATAGTTTAATTTACTGTTAACAAAATAAATTTTTAGCAAAAAAAAACGAATTTTCAACCGAGTACATGAATTTTAAAACAAATAAGAGGTAGAATTTTATAATTAAGACGATAAATTTTCAACAAAAACTGGATTAGTTACATCTTTAACAAAATTGTTGAATTTTCAACTTAATTTTGGAAATTTGGAAAGGTACTTTAAAAATATTCAGTTATTAATATTTCTCGAAACTTTTCAATTTTTAATTTTTACGTTTTGAAGTATTTGAATTAAAAATTGTAGTACCAATTTTTAGAAATTTACTTTCAAAATTTTCCAATTCAAAAAATTTAACACTATTAAGTTGTAAAATTGATTAATTTTCAGCTTCTAATTTTTTAAAAGCGTACAATTTTAAGTATTCCTCACGTACGGCTTATCTTAATATCAACAGTTTTGCATATATATTTTACGATTTTCACGTTTTTGTGTTCAATTTTTTATCAACAAAATTTACAACAGCGAATTTATTTATTCATGATTTTAGTTTAAAATTATTAAAAATTATATCATTTTACATCTAGGTGCTTTTCAACTATAATTAACAAAAGAAATCAAATCCAACAACAGGAATAAAAAACAAACGCATATGTGAATGAATTTAATGCTGCGAACAAAATGTATTAGCTGGGAACATTTGTCTATTATTATTTTTTATTATTATTAAACATTATATTTCAAATCAGCTTCGTTTATCTCCTGCGATATACTTTTCAATTAGAAGCGTTCTGAATACCTACTTTAAAAAATTCATGAACTGCCTACTTTCTTAGTATCGCACTTTCCTTCTAGTGATTCGTGTTTCTGACTCGATAGAAATAAAATATTCAACAGAATACAAAAAATTTTATGTTCATGCAAAATCCATTTAATAAGACGCAAAAATGTCATCTTAATATATCTTTTCAGAAATGTGCTTTTATTCTTTAATCATACTCCTACGAGGAGATGTAGAATCTCCTCGAAAATCTTATTTCTAGAAAGCGACTGAATTAATTAAATTTAATAGAAACTTTTTAAAAAGACCTATATTTTCTGATTCTCGCCGGATAATAATTCTCCACAAGAAATTGTCACAGAAATATAATTTTTCGCAATGAGTATTTAGAAAAATATTTTCCAATTCAGTAGTTGGTTTTAGTAACTTTTTACAAAATATTTTGAATGATTATAAGAGTATGATATTATTGTAAACGTCAGTAATATAGAATACTTTATTATGGATTTGGCTTATTAAAAGAAAAACTTCAGTGCCTTTCAACAGAAAGTTTTATTTATTATCCAGGAATTTCTTCTTGGTTAGTTATTAATTTATTAAGGAAATGCAAATTGTCATCATTTATTTACTGCTAAGAAAATTATAAAATCGCATAAGAAATGCAAAATTAGATCCCAATTCATTTTGTAATAGATGGAATTTTTTCGTAATATTGTTTTACTATTTCCGCATTCCGGCTTACTTTTTGTAATTAAAATTTTTAACGAAAATACATATTTCATGACTGAAAATTATCTTTCTTGTTATAAACTCTTGATTTCTGGCATAAAAGTCAACTGTTTGCTTAAAAATTCGCCTCTTATTAAAAACAAATTAACTATTTTGTTTCAAAATCAACTATCTTGTGAAAGATTCAGCTATTTTGTTAGAAATTTGTCTTTTTATGTTTGATTTAACTGGCTGATAATTCGTCTTTTTTTTAGAAAGTAAGTTTTCAAACTGAAAATTTAACTATTCCATTTTTAGTTAAAACTTCTCATTTTTATATGAAAACTCAAATATTTGGTTGAAAATTCATGTTTTTGAGTGAAAATGTAACTTATAAAACTTAAAAACTATTAAAATAACTTATTAAAATGTTCTTATATGTAACAAAAATTTGTATAAAAAATATAAATGAAAAATTCAACTCTTTAGTTGAGAACGGATCTACTGCATTTGAAAATGTGACAATTTTATTGCATTTTTTTTATCTCTAGACCAAAAAATTTTGCTTGATTAAAAATGTAACAATTTTTTTGAATATCCATCTTTTTGTTTTAAAAATTCATTACTTTTTATAGAAATTTCATATTTTTGTGGTTGAAATTCAATTGTCTCGTTAGACATTAATCTGGTTCGGTTGAAGATAAACTTTTTTGTTGAATATTCAACTGTTTTTTAGAAAATTCTTATTTTCGGCTCGAAAATTTAACAATATGATGGAAAATTCAGCTATTTGGTCGAAAGTTAAACTACTTTGTTAAAAATTAATTCTTTTAGTCGAGGATTCATAATTATAGTTGAAAATTTATTTCATTGGTTCAAAATACAACTTTTTTGTTAAAAATTTGTTTCGACTTGGATTAAAGATTAATTTTTTTGAATGAAAATTTCTTATTATGGATAGAAAATTCATGTAATTGTACTACATTCATTCATATACTACATTCAGTCTTGTTGAAAATTTGTCTTTATTGATTAAACTCTAATGTTTTAGATTTTAAATTACAATATTTTTTGGTTGAAATGTTAAATATTACATTTCGATTGAAAATTTATCTTCTTATGTTAGAGATTAATTATTTTAACTACAAATTTATTATAATTTGTTTATTTTTTTCAAGACATAATTTTAATTTAAAAATTTGGTTAAAATTTAAACTCTTGTTGAAAATTCGTCATTTTAATTGAAAAGTCACCTCTTTTGGTAAAATTTGCATTATTTTTTGTTAAAAGTGCAACTTTTTGGTTGAAAATTATTTTTTTGTTTGTTGAAAATTCAACTATTTAGTTTAAAATGTGTCTTTTTTGGTCCAATTTAACTGTTTTGGATTTAAAAGGAAAATAGGTAAAATATCAACTACTACATTTTTGTATGAGAATTAATCTTTTTTTAAATTAATTTTTAGTAATTTTTAAATTACGTAATACGTGGACTAGATTTGTAAAAAAGTGCATTGAAATCTTATAGTAATACTGGATAAATGCGTTTTTTTCTTAAACTGTCCATTTTGGTCCACTTTGTGCTTCGTGTGAGGTAATAATTAATATAATATAACAAATGTAATTATTTATACAAATAATTATTGTTTACAAATATCTTCTTTTATAGTAATGCACTTAAGTGCGAAGTGGACAAATAGTTAAAAATTTCAGAAAAAACCGCAACTATCTAGCAAGTATATACGATAAGACAGTTATAAACAATAATACATTATTTAAACAATATTCTTTGTTTATTTGCATTATAATTCCGCCACTAATTGAAAAATGGACAAAAAGTCATAAATTTCAGAAAAAATTGAAACTATGTAGCATTACTATATGAGAAGGTAGCTATAAGCACTAACAATTTGTTTAAACAATCATTTTTTCCATATTACGTTTATTTTCACCTAACTCTGAGTAAAAAGTGGAAAAAAATGGAAATTTTAGAAAAACCGCAACTATTTAGTATTAGGTACCGTATAGAAGACAGTTATAAAAGATGATAATTTGTTTAAACAATTAAGTTTTCTGAATACATAAATTAGTATCTCACTGTAAGTATCAAGTGAACAAAACGTAAACAATTTCGGAAAAAACGCAACTTTCTAGCATCATTCAAAGACAATGCTATTATAAATAATACTAAGTTGTTAAAACAATTATTTTTGTTAACTTGAAATTATTCTTACCTCATTTTATTTGAAAATTTCAAAATAAGTTGGAAAATTAGGAAAAACCGTGAATTTCTGACTATATTCTAAGAGAAAATTGCTACAAGCAATTATATATTACATAAATAATGTATTTTAAAATCCAATGATTAGTCAAAAGTAATTGTTTATAAATTAGAAACCATTTGTATTAAAGAAACGGCAAAAAACTCGCAAAACCTAATTTTTCACTTAGGCTTTTTTATACTCTGTAAAAAGGACTTCTGGGGAAGATATTTAAAAAATTCTTATTTATTCGTATTCTATGGCTCATTTTAAAGAGAAATGTTGACTTTCAACTCGATTCACCAAATATTAACGATTCTTAATGAAAGGTACAAAAACGTATTTTTTTCGTTATGCGAAATACGTGTTAAACGTTATGGGGATGGCGGAACTTCTAAATATCATTTAGATCATTTTTGAGTAGATTCAAACACATTTCCGGGCAATATACATGACAAATTTTTTGTAATCTCCTCGCTTTGCTCACCAGCTTGAGTCCGCCTAGGGGACTCAAGCTCCTTTGGCTTTAGCGATCACATTCTTATCACGTAGCTTCATTCTTCACACTTAATTACAATTGGTAAAAAATGCAGACTTTTCTACATTATTTTCAAATCTATTATATTAAATAATTTTTTTTTATTATCACTTTAATATTTTTTCCCTAATTGGCATTAATTTTTATTTGCAGCTATTTTGATAAATGTATCATTTGTATAAATGTATATTATTGCAATCCATTATATACAATGATATTGAAACAGACGTATTTTCATTGGCTCGTTTTTATTATTAAAAAAAGCGCGTCCTGTTAAAAATGGCAAACGAAAATTTTTTGACCTACGATGCGTCCTGTCAAAAAATAATTAATAATACATTTTACAATGGGAAGGAAAAATTTATTTCATTGACTTCTTCCAGACTATTTATGATATAGTGATTATTTATAGTGAAATAAGGTTTTTCCTTGCCAATACTAATTTTGTTTTAATTTTTTTTTGTATCTCGTGTTGTTTTTCCAAGAACTTAATTAGATTTTTTTATTTATTTTTCATAATAACACATTTTTAAACGTTTTTGTATCAATAATTATTCTGCATTCATTTTTGCCGTATTTTAGACAGTTTGAACGTAAAATGGTACTTTTTATTTTATAGTATTTTTTTGTGTTCAAAACCAGAACCGTTGCTAAAAAATGCGGGTTAACAAACTCGATCTTTATGTTTGGCCGCTAAAACCGTGTACCTAAATATATTCCAATCCGACAAGTCTTCAAAAGAACCACAACAACAATGACAGACACCATCGTAAGAAATATTTTATTCAGATTCAGGGGGTCCCAGAACTAGAATTAAAAAAAATCCGCGACAGTCAGTTTTCACATAAAACTAATTTTTGTTTTGTTTTCTGTCAAATTTCTAGAAGGCCAACTAATATTTATCCTTAGGTTTTTGGTGTATTGAATCTTGCTATGCTTCTTTTACTTCTCGATTTATTTCGAGGGGTGACATTTTAGTGGTTTTTTCACGATTTTGAGTGTACAAAGGTTTACATTTATAACACTTTGAGAAGTAATTGCTGATGATCGAAGGAAATGAACGTTACACGGATTTTATCGTTGCACACGGGGAAAAAGATATCGCACAATGATGTCACAAAACCTCTGTATTGAAATAAAGCGTAATATGATAACGTACAAGCAGGTTCCGGAGCTTTTTTGGATATTATGATGCGCTAGCATCGCTTGGCCACTACTAGAACCCTCTTATATATAATATAATAAAATTAGCAGGAATTATGGTATGTATTCCAATTCTTGCTATTTCGTTTTCTCCGTACAGATGACAACATGCGATTGATGTGGGAGCCATCTGTTTGAGCTGTGATTGGTAATTCGAATAGCGCGAGATATGAAAGTAGTTCGTTCCGATGTAAAGTTTGATATCGATATATATATTCAAAATATAAACTTTTTCATGCTCATAAATTTTCAAATTAAAATTTTATTCCATAAACTAAAACGAATTGGATCAATTAAATAATATATGAAATATGAAATAGTTAAATAGCAAATTAATGAAATACATTGTGCGTGATTCAGTATGGTCATTTGTGGAATGAATTAACTGGCTGTCTCATATTTCTGGGTGCGAAATAGGCTCATAACATGGCGGTTTCGAATAAAAGTAATATAAATATACGAAATATACATATATTTCTATTAATTTTATCAATAATATTTATATATTTACTAGAGTCTGCAATAAAAATTAAAGAAAAAACTTATATTATGTGAAAATTACCTATATATCTTAAATGAAGAGTCCGCGTCTATTGCATGACACGGTGTGTTTGCAAAAAATTCAACAAATTTAATTCGCAGGATAGAGGGAAATAGAATTCGTGGTGAAAGTAATAGTACGTGTCGCCGTGACCGTTCTATGAAATAACAACTACATATAGTATATAGTTTCACATTCCCCTCACGTTTACAGTAACTAGCTTCGTCTGTAATATGTGAACAAGTCACAATTATGCGAGACTACGTCACATATTTGTTTATGCAACGAACGGCTGAAGTACGTTCGCACGATCGTTGCGGGCGGAAATAATATAACGGTGTTTGTAAAGCTTGTGCTTGGCTAGGAAAAAATACAAAATTCCTTGAAGGCAAAAAATATCGGCACAATGGACGATTGAAAGTGACCTGAAAAGTGTAGGGTAGATTAAAAAAATACAATGTGGGAAATAATGTGTGGCGTGACCTTTAGACGTGCAGATATTTACAATTCTGCGCGCAAATGTATTATATCACGGAGAAAAATGCTGGCGTGATTTGGAAGAACACCGTCAACTGCAAAAAAAACGAAGCCGAAAAAATCGACAAAAAATGTCCGAATTTTCTAAACTTATTTCATTGTTCTGGACAAATTTGCTTATAATCTTTCCATTTCTGCAAAAAAAGAATATTTAGAAAATTCGAATGAGCTACATAACCCCTTCACAGTCGACAACAAAGAACATAACGAGACAAACATTTTTCCGAGAAAAAACAATTCAGAATCACATGATATTTGCAGGGTCAATATTTTTGGGGTCACTGAATCCAAATCTAGAGTTTTATTTTCAAAATTTAAAATCGCGGATCCAATATGGTGGACATGAAATAGTCAGCATGTTTAGATCTGAATAAAATTGGTGGTGCATAGGTTTCAGGGGTCACTGATTAAAAATCTGATGTTGTATTTTAAAAATTTTAAATGGCTGATCCAATATGGCGGACAAGAATTATTAAAAATGTTTGGACCTTGATAAAATTTGTGACACTTTAAGGTTTGGGGTTGCTGAATCTGAATCTGGTGTTGCATTTTCAACATTAAAAATGGGGAATCCAAAATGGCGGACATGAATTATTAAAATTTATCTGACCTTGATAAAATTGGTAATATTTATGTGCTTGGGGTTGCTGAAACGAAATTTAGTTTTTGTACTGAGAGAAATTTCTGCTATTGGAAACGCGGTTGTGCATAGTTAAAAACGTCCTTAACTACTTTTTATAGTTGTATCGAGAAATAGCTCATCCGTTACGGCACCTATGAAAAGTGACCATTGGAATGAGAAAATATACTCGCAACGACTATCAGTTGACTGTTGCGACTAGGTTACATGGTTCAGATGACCAGATTTCGAACGTTACATCGTCGAATCTTTTAAGTACTATATTTTGCTAAGACAATTATTGAAAAATAAATTTTTTTAAAAAAAGAATTTGATATATAAAATTGGAATAATTCACAATGAAACGTTTATAGTCATTTTCACAAATATCAATTGGAAATTGAAAAGTTGAAATTCTTCTATAAAATGTACGTTTATTAACAAAAATAATCAATTAATCTAACGTATTTAAAAAGTGGAATTCTAAAATCTTTGGAACGCTGTAATTTCGAAGAAGATCAATGATTTTATGATATGTAATTCTAGAGCTTTTTTGGTTCTTCCCTAAAATCATAGACTGTTTCTCTTTGTTGAGGTTACAATTGTGACCACCGATTGATTCAGGAGGCAATAAAAAAAATGAAAATAGCAGGATGATGAAGAGTACTAAGAGGAATAAAAAATTAGACTCGAGTTTAAATATTCTTACTGGCCATTAATTACGTTGAAGACGTTGAATGAAGAAAACATCCAACCCGAGTTGACGTGAGCATACCTGACAGCTAACACAAGCTTCCTTTTTTCCTAGTCGCAGCGACTACATCATTCGAGTAGGAGAAACGTCGATTCCCTTGGACTCACAACTTGGTCATAAAGTTAAGGACATTTTTAATTAAATCTAATAGTTACTGAAACCAGAAACTCAAAATATGAGACATGTGACTAGCAATAACATCTCTTTTTTCTCAACTACATTTTATCTAGTTATGAGAACTAAGGGCTATTTTTCTCAGTATGATTTTCAAAATTCGAAAATTCCGGATCTAATATGGTGGACATGAATTATTAAAAATGTTCAGACCTTGATAAAAATTTGTGACATTTAGGGTTTTGGTGAGGCTAATCGAAATCTGGTGATGCATTTTCAAAATTCAGAATGGAAAATCCAATAATATGACCATAAATGATTAAAAATGTTCAGACCTTGATAAAATTGATGATACTCAGGTTATTAGGATCACTAAATCCAAATCTGATGCTGGAAGTAAGCTGAATGTTAGTAATAACAAAAAAGATTCCATAACTTCTATGGCTTCGTTTCGTGACTCTGAATTCCACTGAGAGCGGTAATTTACGAGCACTATTCAATCTCAAACATACCCTAATACTGCCATTTTCGAAATTTGTTTACTTAAAATTTGTGATGCCACTTTGGATACATTACGTTTATAGTTTACAACTTATAAATCATAAACATGGATAATTCGATAAAGATCTAAATATTTTTGATAATTTTGATACGCGATATTGATTGCACGATTTTTAATTTTGAAGATAAAACACCTAATTCCAATTCAGCGTCCCCAAACATATAAATATCACCAATCTTATCAAGTTTCGAACATTTTTAATCATTCATGTCTACTATATTGGATTCAGCATTTGGAATTTTGAAAATCTTACATCAGATTTTGATTAAGCGACCCCAAAAACCTAAGCACCATCCGTTTGATCAATGTATGAACATTTTTAATAATCCATCGCCATCATATTGCATTCACCATTTTGAATTTTAAGAACACAACGTCAGATTTAAAATGAGCGACTACAAGAACCTAAGTATCATCGATTTTATTAAGATCCGAAAATTTTTAATAATTCATGCCCGCCATATTGGATCCTCAGTTTTAAATTTAAAAAAGTCAACATCAGATTCGAAATAAGCAATCCCAAAAACCTAAGTTTCGCCAATTTGATCAAGGTCCAAACATTTTTAATCATTTATGCCTTCCATATTGGATTCACCATTGTGAATTTTGAAAATCCAACATAGGCTTAAATTCAGCTACCGCAAAACCCCCGATATGCTCAAGCACAACTCTGACAACCCTGAGATACAGTAATGAAATTTGCTGACGTCTCCTGAAATACGTGAAATCTCCTGAAATATCTTAAGTTATTTGAATTCACACGAAGTCACGTGAATTCTCCTAAAGTCAGGTTAAGTTATTTCAAATTACCTGAATTCATTTTAAGTCACTTGGAACCTCTTGAAATATCTGAAGTTACGTAAATTCACATAAAGTCCCTTAAAATCACCTAAATGCATTGAAGTTACTTGAATTATCCTAAAATCATTTAAAAACTATTTAAATATCTTAAGTCATTTAAATTCACATTCATATAACTCCAACAACCCTGAGATACAGTAATGAAATTTCCTGACGTCTCCTGAAATACGTGAAATCTCCTGAAATATCTTAAGTTATTTGAATTCACACGAAGTCACGTGAATTCTCCTAAAGTCAGGTTAAGTTATTTGAAATTACCTGAATTCATCTGAAGTCATTTGAATTCTCATGAATTATTTGAATTCTGAACTCATTTGAGTTTTTATGAAGTCACATAAACACCTTATTAGACCATCCAGATTAGACAGAATAAAAAAATCTATATTTATCTCCTATTCAAAAATGTATTTAATATGGTAGGCTAAATAACACTAGTACGGGTCCAAATTCGATAAACTTGACAAAGTCAGATTTGTGCCAAATTTGTCTTAAGTCAAGCCCAACACATTTCCACACAGAAGGGTTCAGTGTTAGAGTCCTGGTACTGAAGAAAAATGTTTTTTTTTTATTTCTCAATAATTTTAAGCAATTTTGGTGGAATCTTTCCTCAATCCAAAAACCAAACAAACTTTAAAGTAAAATTTAACATTTGTGAACAATAAAACAATCACTGATTCTAAAATCTGTTATTAAGAAAAAGAGGTAATTAATTGCAAGGAAGAAATTTGCGTGTAGCCGGTTTACCCCGCAAGCGCTATTTGGCCCCATTTTACAATAAGTAATTGAAAAATAACAGACTTGACCGACGTATTGTTCAACATTTCAAGATTTATTTAATTTTTAATATAAAGCATTATTTTATTATATTCGAGCAGGTCAAATTTTTCAGACACTGATATGGAGTAAATTGATATTAATTAAATGGATATTACACAAATAAAATTCATGTTCGCCTCGTTTACAAAATATTTCAGCAGATTACCTATGGGGCCTTTAAAAAACTATGTTACGCAATTTGGAAACTTCTGATCATCGTACAAAGCTTGACGTCCCCAACTGGGGTGGCGTAACCTGGTGACAAAAATCCGAACTATAATTCGTTTTAACGGTCTTTTTGTGGAGTTTAAAGTATTTATTGGATAATAAAATTATAAAAATAAGCCTTTATCAGAAAAAAAAGGTTTTAGATGGAATTTACATATTATAGAGTGAAAAAACACGACAAAATTTGTCTAAAAATTCAATTATTTATTAATTTTATGTTTTAATTAATTGTGATTTTTGAAAAATTAACAACTTAAATAGACTAATTTTAAAGCAAAAATGAACTTAAAGTACATTTTTATTAATTTATACATGAAATATTTACTTTTTAAAAACTGATCCAAAAAGTAGTTAAGTTTTCAAGCTAAAACGTTGAATGCTTTAGAAAACAATTTAATTTTGAACAGAAATAGATAAACAGTTGCATTTACAAGCATGTAGTTGAACTCTTAATCAAACAAGATGATTTTTTAACAAAAAAGTTGAATTTTTACTAAATAGTTGAATTGTCAACCTCCAAAGATAAATTTTCAACCAATTGGTCGAAAAAAATCAACTTCTACCGGAGACAGTTTTATTTTAAAACAAATAGTTCAATCTTTCAGCTAAAAGCACAAATTCTTTAGAAGAGAGTTGAATTTTCAACCAATAGATAAATTTTAACTTGAAAATGATCAATTTTCAATGAATAATATAATACTTAAATTTGCAGTTCAAAAAATAGATAAAAAAAAAAACAATTTTCAACATTAAACGAATGAAATTAATTTTTTTTAAAGTAGATCAACTTTCAACCAACTATAGTTGATTTTTCTACCAAAAAAGATGAATTCTCAATTTAAAATTGAATAATCTAATTTAAAGCTAAAAACGATCGTTTTCCAACCAAATACGAAATAGTTAAATTTTCAGTTAAAAAAATAAATTTTGAAAGAAAACAAACGATTTTTTTAGAAAATGGTTCAATATTAAACGATTTTCATAAAAAATACACCTTTCAATTTTTTGCTAATTTTTTTTAATTCGTACTTTGATTATCAAGATATCTTGTAAATTTGATGCTTGTTACATAACTTTTTTGGCTATAGAAGAATTATTTTCTCTTAAAATATAAATACTACTTTTTCTCGGGAACAATGACAGATACAAAATAATGTTTAAGCAAAAGTTTGCACGTCTAAAAAAGTTGCATAAAAAATATCTGTTGTTCTTTTGCTATATCTTTCATATTTTACGAGAAAAATGCAAAAAATACATTTTTAGGAGAAAAAAATTCTCCCAATGACAAAAAATGTTTAGCCCGCATGATCCTGATGCCTTTCTTCTATTAGTGGACACTTTTTCAAAATATTTCGAGGAATGAAAAGGGTGAGGTCTTCCACAAAGAATTTTTTTTCATGCTTTCAAAATTGGAAAAAAAAAAGATTCTATTGAAAATTTCACTATGGAAGATGTTCAAAAGAACAAGAGATGTTTTTCATAGAACCTTTTTACACGTGAAAACTTGTATCTTAACATTTTTTCGTATCTGCCCTTGTTTCCGAGAAAAAGTAGAGAATTCGATTGTAAAAAAAAGAATTCTCCTGGTTACAAAAGTTATTTAGCAAGTATGGAAATTACAATATATCTTTATTATCAAAGTACAAGGTAAAAAAAAAGCTTGGAAAATTTTTAAAGGTGGTTTTTTTAGAATAAAAAAGAAAATGACAAATGTTTTAATTAGGTCAAAAGTTACAGAGTTTTAAAGAAAAAATTTCGAATAACGCTGCCTGATTTGAAATGGATTCGGCCAATAAAAATTTCAATAGTTAAATTTTCAACTAAATACGATCAATTTTTAATCAAAAGAACACGTGCTTTTACTTTTCTATCAAAAGCATATTTGATTTCACGTATTCAGTACTATATTTTCTTGATTCAAGGAATATTTTTCTCAGTGTAGGTGGACGCAATCTACATAATATCTAGGTATATTCCATACTTTTTTACGTTTACTGCAATTTACAATTTTTTGCTATTCACTGTAGGGAAGTTTTCCCTATCGCTTGTAAATGCATAGTAAATGCCACTATTCATATTGGTAAAGAAAATAACAAAAAATTATTTGGAGAAATTTAAATTTTTGGTTCTAAATGATAGATTTTCATGAATATTTGGAGTAGTTATTTCTAACTTATTTATTAAATAAAAACAACAATTTCCATTGAGGGAACTTATCATTATTTTATTAAAGAGAGATCAATTGTCAGGAAAATAGAAATTTTTTTCGAAAAAAGAGAACTGATTTTTTGAAGGGTATATTATAAAATTAAGAAAATCATAAAATGTTGTTATTTGGTAATAATAATAATTATTTTCCTGTCAGGCTGGTCTATTTAAGTCCCATAGTACTGTGCTTAAAACCTATTGTACTATTATTATTATTATTATACCCTTAAGCCATTTCCCTTTCGGGTTCGGCGTGATTCACTTAGTGAAGAGGGGAGTTATGTGAGGAAGGAGGTGCAGTTTTTTTGGTTAAACTAGAATTCACGTGTTACTTATGTAAGTAACACTCTCCTTCCGAAAAACAGCTTCGACCCAGGTTGCTGATCAATCTCTCTAGCCATCACCCTAAGTGAAAAGTCTCACAAAGTCGTCTGTTAGGTGCCCCACTAGAGCCCATTAGTATCCACGGTCTTATGTTTCTGGTGTCATTTTTTGTGCTGACACTCTTTTTATTAACTATTTCTCGCCATACTTTTCCGACCTGGAATAAATCTCTAGTTCCCTTCACTTCCATGCATTTTTTCATGCATGTTCTCGTGTTTCTGTGGCTTCTTATGTCTCTACTAAGTAGGGCATCATTCACACATTCTAACCATTCTTTTCACGGTCTGCCGTTGGGTACTTTTTTATTTTAAAACCCCATTGAAACAGAGGTCTATACACGGGTCACCCTCGCCGCTAAAGTATCATTTAAGCCCTCTAGCTTCAAGTTTTCATTCTTAAGCTTAAATATTTTCTGTAAAGAATTTTAATATGAAATTTTCAAGATTTAAATAATTAAAAATTAAAATTTTTGATAAAAAACGCTTTTATTCAATTTTAAATTGTTTTCAAATCTTGCTTGAATCTAAAATATTCAATTTGTAATCCATTGAATTAGAAACCTAAAAAAGGAACAGTGTTTCAATATTTAGCAACATTTTTCTGTTCATCATAAATGAGGAATTATAAATCAAATATTAAAAACTAAACAATTCGAACCTGAATGCTGAATTTAAACTTTAAACTTCATTGTTTTACTTGTTGCAATTCATAATATTTCAAATTGTAAGTGAAAGTGCTTGATATCGATGTATGAATAACAAATAGACAATTATTAATATAAAACTACTTAAAATAAAAAAATGTTCACTAATAATTAAAAAAGTGTCCAATTTAAAGAAATGTTTCAATGTTTCCAATTATATATATGCTAGTGGGAATAACAATGACACCACCAAACCACCAAAAGTTGTACATACGGTTCAAAACGATCAAACGCGCAAAGCACCCGACAATGGGTCGGCAAACAGTGCCGATAACCTTGAATTTCGGGGCTCTGAAAATAATTTTGATGGAAACACGACGATGAACCGCCGAAACGCCCTTATTGAGTCGGCGAATTGACTTAAGGATGACTTGGTAGCCTGCTACGATGCCAGCATTATTCCTGTTCATGGAGGCTTTATGGCGCGTATGCACAATCGACGGTGTCAGAAAGACCCAAGAGTTTCAGCACGTTTCGCATCAGTCATTGCGAAATCAACGTTCACCCTGTTTCTGTTAAAAATCCACCTCAGCCCAACGAGGTAGAGACCATTTGGAGAGGGGTCATCCGCTTCAAAGAGTTTTCGAAAACGTCATAACATCTGATAAGCGATGTGCATCAATCACTGCCGAAGAGGTGAAATAAGTACTTAGAGGTACGAAGAACTTTTCCGATGCAGGGCTAGATGGTATCAAGAACTTCTGGTGAAAAAAGTTTACTTCTACATAACAACATCTGCCCCGCTAATTCACCTTATATTTACATACGGAAACTCCCATTCCGCAGTCGCTGGTGTTAGGATGCACTATACTCCTGCCGAAAAAAGGCAACTTGTTCAACTCAGAGAATTACAGACCAATAACTTGTTTAAACACACTGTATAAGATCTTGACAGCTCTCCTAAACAACAAGATTGTTTGAAGTTTATTGAGTCTGCGTGGAGAGAGATGTACGAACAACGTTGCTCGAAAAAAGGTATAGCAGGCTGCGGAGAGAACCTGCTAATTGACAGGTACGTCAGCAAAGACGTAGCAGCCTATCCAGCCCATCCAGTCAATGGCCTGCATTGACTAGAGGAAAGCTTTCGATTCAACATCTAATAGACTTCTCCTCTGTCTGTTGGAACGCTTGAAGGTTCATTCACACATAGTGAGATGCATAGAGAGATTAATGCCCCTTTGGAAAACTAAATTTCCTATCTCATCCAGAAATGATCGTGTGAAACCGAACGTCACCTTTTTTTCATCACACGTCTGCCTCTATCTTTCGCACTACGAAATTCTCCTAGATACCTATTCGGTGATACTAATCATTGCGAACATAAGGTTACTCATGTATTTTATATAGATGACCTGAAGATCTATGTTTCTGGTAAAAGCAAACTTCAGAGTGATTCAAGTATTTTTAAGAAGTACACACAAAGGGAGATTGGTTTGGTCTTTGGATTAGACAAGGGTGCCAAAATTCATCTGAAGCAAGGAAAGATTATTGGCGTTACCTAGGACACTTAAGAGACCTATACATACGTGGGCGTGCATCGAGCCGCATTTAAGGTGTTCGCACAAGAAAATACGTGTGCAGTATGCTGGAAACAGCTCACGCACGAGCCGGCCGTGTACGCACACAGAGTACCAACCAATCATGCGCGATCTGTCGCGCTGCTGCGGTGAGGGCTGACTACGTACCGTTCACATTTCGGACCGCCACTCGAGACGTAATTCGACGTTGCGGCTTTGTTTCGAGTACCGGACCGATAGGTGAACGGTATATAGCCAGCTCGCACTGCATCAAAGCGACAGATCGCACGCGATTGGTTGGTGGTCTGTGTATGTGCACGGACAGATCGTGCGTGAGTCGTTTCCAGCATACTGCACACGTATTTTCTTGTGCGAACACCTTTAGGAAGTAACATCAGAGAAGGAGTCTCTTCGAAAGAGATGCAAGCATTTGCTTTGAAAGATTTGGTCTTCAAATCTGTCGTCTTTGAACCAGGCATCCGCAACTAACATGCTTACCGTTTGGGCCCTGCTCTACTCGTTTGAAGTGATTTAGTACTTTAGTGGATGAAGAACGGGCTTACGGACTTTGATATTACCACGCGTAAGATCATGCGTATGCATAAGAACTTGCATATCAATTCATCTGTTCCACGATTATACATCTCACGCCACAAAAGGCGAACGCGGACTTCTGAATCTCCAAAGTCTTCATAACCGAATTGTTCTAAGTACAGCTTACATCGTTGCAAATGACAGTAAAGTTGTTTTATATCCGGATGCCGTTTTAACATTAAATTCTGCATTCTAGTATAAAGTACAACTTTACTGCCTAGGAACATAATCTACTATTATCTGAAATAGACATAATAAGCGCAGTTTTTCTGTAAGATTTCGCTCGATTGTACATGTACGCACTGGCGTGGGACGACGTTAGAAGTCCAAAATCGACTTCGTAGTTTAACGAAGTATTAAAATGAAGTCTACCCACTTATTTCTTTCACTTTTTACTCACTTCTTCCTCCTTGCTGTCACCTTACGTGCCGCTCGTTGCGGTACAATGAAGTACTATTTTACTGCCGCTCTGCAGGTAGAAAAAGAGCGCTTATTATGCCTATTTCAAAGAAAATATATAATACTTGATATTTCAAGAAAAGATATTTTAATTTCACATAAGGCACAATTGAGTTTGAAGAACTAATACAATTATTAAAAAATATGTTAAAACCTCAACCAGAACATTTTCATTTTTAACCGGACAGTCGCATTTTTAAACAAAATATATTTCTTTTCTACCAAAGAAAACTGATTTTCAATTAAATGAATAAATTAAAATTAAAAGTTTAATTTTTAACCATGAGGGATTAATTTTTTTTATCAAAAAAGACGAATTTTTAATGAAAATATTGAATTTCTAGTCTAAAAAACATCACTTTTTAAGCAAACTGGAATAGTAAAATTTCCTATGAAAAACAACGATTTTCAAATTTTAACAAAAGAATTCTTTACAAAACAGACAAATTTATAACCCAATCATATGAATGTTCAACAAAAAATCGAATTTTCTGCTAAATATGAGTTTCTATAAAAAATTGTACTCCACGTGAAACAACGGAACCCCCCCCCCCCCCCCCCCCCCCCCCCCCCACACACACACACAAAATGCTCTACGGAATTTATGCATGGCCCCAAATATGCACGTATTTTCAGATTTTTTTTTAATATGAATACTATGATTGAAAAACAGTAAAGAAAATTCAGTATCATCCTCTAAAAAAAGTTTCTGAACCCACCCTTGACACCATTGTGGTTACCAATATTTATAAATACATACTTCATTGTATCTTTTTATTTTTCTGTGTTCATTGAGTAAAATAATTGTTCGTCAATATATAGAACTTATTTTTTTATACAAATTCTTGTTTTATTCAAAGAAAAATTGCCAGTCCGATATTATAACTTAATATTAAATGGGACATAGTTAAACTATAATTCCGAGTAAAAACGGGATTTTGATTGGTCATTGCTTATTTTGAATGAAAGTGGATAAATTAGCTTGTTTAGCTGGAGGAGAGGAAACTCAGTAATGTGCATAATATGCGAATGAATGCAAATTTTACGTTCTATTTTAAATTGAAGAACAAATGTAATGAGGACCATAATAGGAACGTTTCACCGGAAGAAAGTCGTGGAAGTTGATATACATATATACATATACGCGTCAAAGCTACTGTTATACCATCACTTTCGGTCACGCGGATGACAATAAGAAACAGTGTTCATAATATAAAAATTCTCCATCAAATCTACTTTCCCCATTTTTTATGAAATTAATACAAGACGCAATAAGACATATAAATGACATAATTATACAAATCATAAATATTAGGTTTACGAATCAATTCGACAAGGTACATTTTCGAAATCACATTCTTTTTTCATTACAATTGAAGAAACAAAATGGAACTGAGGCGACCGAAAGCATTTGGTCAGTCTTATGAGAAGGTCCATTGAGATATCACAATGGTAACACCATTGTATTAACTAATGATTTTTTAGATTTAGTCCGCAGAGTCGCCACCTATATAGACTCTTTTTGAAGTTTAAGATTCGCCATTCAAAACTACCTTAGGATCCAAGAAAATTCAATTTTAAGCGAGAGTTACAAGATTTCAAAGTATAGGCACATAACTTATTTGTAGACCTAACATAATACATACAATTTTACTTTTAAAAGGCATATTTTTTTTATTTCCTTAATTTTAAGTTATAAAGTGCGTCATTATTAATTTTGCAGACATTCGCACTTTAACTTCTATAAATTAAATTCGTTTATGCATCAGATTCCATTATTTTAAAGGTTAAAACATAAATCGGTTTTTATAAACAAAAAATAATTAAATATCGCAGGTCTTCAAACTTAAAAAAATTAATAATTTATGTTAATTAAATTACTAGTATTTATATATTTTGTAATTCTTAACATGCGTCGATTAAAATGAGACGATTTGATTTAATATTAGATGAACCAATATTTACATTTCAAAGGTCTTCAATTGAATGCTAGAAAGTGAAAACTTTCCAATTGCCTTACATCGATTCTAGATACACGTGGCTTCCATCGCCCTTAATGCTTATTGACTAGACGAATTTCATTAATTTATATTAATTCACTGATTTATTATAAAAATAGATTCTGATCTACTTAATTTTCATCAGACAGGATTTTTTGACATACATTTACTTTTTTATTTTTCACTTCGAAATTGTGAAAAATTCTAAAAAATATTATAATTCGAAAGATTATAAAAAATTATATATAATAATCTTCTCAAGCATAACTTGAAAATTCGTACTTTTTTACGACTTATTTTAACGATACCAGTTTAAGAATAATTCAATTTTAAACCAGGTTTGGAATTGTTTAATTTTTAACCATTCATTTAGGCTGAAATATTTTGATACTTCCAATTAGGTCACATAATTCTACAATTTTCACAAGTGAAAATGAGAGTGAAAGTTTTTTGTTTCTACAAGAATCTCATCATTTAAGAATGAAGTTTATCCAATCACTTTCAATGACTTTTGATAAAACATGATCAGTTTCATTCTTCGAGGCCTTAAAGCTACAGTTGTTTAGCTTCAAAAGTTCAAATTCGCAAATTTTTTTCTCGAGGTTTTCAAATTTGTAAATGATCAATCAGGAACACTAGTAAATTTTTAATGTTTATTTTTTTATATTCTTTGTTAACAAAATAAAACTAAATTTAGATCTACAGTTCTTAATGTTTAAAAAAAAAGAATTATTACAACTTTCCGGCCATTAAATTTGAACTTAATAAATTTAAAAAATGTTTCCTTTAAAATTAAAACAAATAAATACCATTCAGATATTGGAAATCCTATCAAAATCTTTCAATCTTATGACATTCTTTTTTATACGCCTTAAAATATTGACAAATCACATCAAATCGCTGTATATATTTACGATCCGTTGAAATCAGTTTTTGGCAAAGTTACTTTATTTTGAATAACTTCTTTTAATTCCTTAATTTTATAATTTAAAAACGAAAATTATTATTATTCACTATTCATAAAACTTTAGTTTAAAATAAAATAGGATTTATTTAAAGTAAATAAAAAAGACACAATATACTTCGGAAAGTGAACAACAATACATATTTAAAATAAAATTCAAATTGAGTAATAAAAAAAAACAGAATAAAAACTAAAACAGACGTGTTCTCATAAAACTAGTTATATTTTCAGCAAAAAATGGTTGAACTTTTATACGCGAAATATTAATTTTCAACGAAAAACTGTTTTATCAAACAAATAGTGGCATTTTCTACTATTTGTGACCTAAACAACGAACATTTTATATTACATTTTTCGTTTGAAAATCGATTGTTTTTAATTTGAAATTGAACTTGAGTTTTTCATTAAAAACTGATTTTTTTGGTTGAAACTTCAACTGCTTGCTTAAAAGTTCAATTAATTTTTTCAACTGCAAATTGACCGATTTCTTTTTTTTTGTGAAAATTTATTGTTTCTAGTTGAAAAATCAACTATTAAATTTTTCATTGAGATCAAAATATTTTACAATCGTTTAAATTGTAAAATATATTAAATGACACACTATTTTTTTAAATTCGTTAACTGTAACATTTATTCCGAAAAAATAGTAACTGTTTATGATTTACAGAGGAAAAACTGTTTTAATCAAATAATAATTGTTTAAACAATTGAAATTTAGCTTAAAATACTTGGAAACTTGACACTTTTGGAATAAAATTAATAATTAACGTTAGGGAGGTAAAAATAAAAAGTTATTGAGTGGAACTTCTTCCTTAAACTTTCCTTCACTCAACCTTAATTTACAAAAACCGAAAATCGAAAGTCGAATTTTTCTAGCACCCCAGTACACGTTCGTAATCACCTAAACAGATTTTTTGTATAGATCATATGATCTGTTCTACTATTATGAATTTTCAAGGTCAAGCTAAGAAAGTGCTTTAATCGCATGATCAAAGCGGTCCCGGTGTAAGAGTTTGACTGACTCAATCATCAAGAAATAGCTTAAGGCTTAAGTGACTCATTTTCATGTAATTCTATTTGTACAACCACAGATTGGAAATAATGTGTGAGTATAGGTGTGTTTGTTCATATATGGACATATACCCCTTGTCATATCAGAAAAAATTACTGCTGGCATGAATAATGAATATGAATGACCGAACGGAGAGAGTAGTTGGAACTTATGAGTACTTTCACATTTTATATCTTGACCAATGGACCACGCGAGGTCAATGCCAGGACTTCAACTTCCTTTTCAATTCATTATAGGACATACACATGCAGGAATGTACGAACAAGAACGAGTACATAGTTCATGATCACATTATTGTTCTTTATTGGGAGAAAAAGTACCAGGAATGTCCAATTTCATTAATTCATTCAGAATTTTATTCTGGCTTTCTACTTTAAAAGTAAAGGGATAAATGAGATGAATTGTGCGACAACCAATGTAAACTAGGATATCCCTTACTGTTAAAATATCAGAATTATTTTTCTTTCACTATCGTATTTCGTTAAAAAAAAATTGCTTCTAAATTGTAGACAAATCGGGTACTATTTAATCCTCCTGTCTGTCACTTGAACAGGGTTGCTACGAAATTCCACTTTCATACTACCATGACTTTTCTCTGGTCAATGCTCTTTTTTTCACGAACGTTATAAATTTTTATTTCAATTTAATAATTATTTATTATTTATTATTTATTATTTATTATTTATTA
>NC_046663.1:90820060-90824906 GCF_010883055.1 Belonocnema kinseyi | reverse complement strand
TTTTTGTTTCTAGTTGATATTAAACGTTTTTAGTAACAACCGTCATCAGGCGGTGACTCACTCGGTGGGGGAAAGGAATAGTGTACGGAAGGGATAGAGAGTTTTCAGATTGATCCAGAATTCTCGTGATATTTATGTAAATAGCACGTTCGTTCCGCAACACTGCTCCGACCCAGGTTGCTGATCAATCTCTCTAGAAATCACCCCAAGCGAAGAACCTCACGAAGTCGTTATGTAAAGTTCCCAACTTGGGTCCATTAATAGCCAAGGTCTTTTGTTTCAGGCGTCATTTACTCTACAGACACTCTTTTTATTAACTATTTTCCGCCATACTTTTTTGTCCTGGCATACATCTCTAGCTTCTTGTATGTCCATGCATTTTTTCATGCAGGCTCTCGTGTTTCTATGACTTCTTATGTCTCTTCTAACTAGGGTCTCATTCACACATTCTAAACATTCTTTCCGCGGTCTACCTCTGGGCACGTTGCCATTTACTTTACCTTGATTCACTTGTTTCGTTAGTCGTTCATTTGGCATTCTCTTAAAATGCCCGAACCATCTTCACCAATTTCTTTCCCATGTGTCTACTAGCGTCTCTTCTGCACCACATTCTTTTAGAATTATCTCGTTACTTACTTTGTCCATCAGAGTTTTCTCGCATATTATGTGCATGAATCTCATGTCAATTGCGTTAATTTTACTCTTATCTTTTTCTTGATAAGCCCAGGTCTCGCTACCGTATAGTACAGTCGGTACAAATATAGAATTATGTATTGCCATTTTAGCTTTATTTGATCATTTTTACTTCTGATAAGGGGGCCTGCTCTACCAATAACCTTCTTACCTTCGTTTATGCGTCTATCTTATTCCTCATCTATCTTACCGTCCCTAGTAAATAAGCTACCAAGGTATACGAACTTATCAACTTGTTCAATTCTCTCATCACTTAATAAAATATTGCATAGTGTTTCCTCACTCTTTCCTTCGAACACCATAGTTTTTGTTTTATTTGCGTTAATTTTGAGCCCATGCTCTTCATGCTTGCATCTAGTTTATTCAACATTCTTTGCACCCTTACTGTTTCGAGATTCACACCATCTTCGTCGAAAAGAGCCATTCTTAAACACTTGTCCATAAATAATATAAATAACCATGAAGACATAACGCATCCTTGTCTAACTCCTTGAATAATATCGAAACAGTCACTCAAGTTCCCATTCACTTTTACACTCGCTTTGCTACCTGTATGTATTGTTTTTATAGCTTGTAGGAGCCATCCACTGACTCCATACTCTTTTAGGACTTTCCAAAGTTTACTTCTATCTACCTTGTCAAAAGATTTACCTAGGTCAACAAATGCACAGAAAACTTTTTTTCCTACTCTGAAACTTTTTTCTGTTATTTGCCTTAAGCCGAATATTTGATCCCTACATGACCTTCCTGGCATAAACCCACTTTGTACTTCCCAAATCTTTGCTCCTGTTATTTTGATTACCCTACGAATAAGTATTTTCGAGTATATTTTACTTACGGTACTTAATAAGCTAATCCCTCTGTAATTATTGCAGTCGCTTTTATCTCCCTTCCTCTTGTATATTGGTACAATAATCGCTTTTTTCCAATCTTTGAAAGCGTCTAGTATTCCGTTTGCATCATATACCATTTTCCCATTCTGTACTTTTGTTTCCTTTAATTTTTTTTATAAAGCAGTTTCTTGCTTCTTTCAAAGTCGTTTCATATTTTCATCTGTTCTTCTGTTCTAATTGTATCTTTACGTTTCTTAACTAATCGTTTGAGTATCCTGTTTTCGTGTCTATAATCATTTCTACGTCTATTTCTTTCCCCATTGCTGAGACCTGCCATGTTTAAAGTTTTTTTGTATGCTTCTCTTTTTGCTTTTTGGGCAGCCTGCATTTCATCATTCCACCACGCATCACCAGACATTCTTCCTAGTACTGCGGTACCACACACTTCGTTCGTACATCTTACAAGGATATCCCGTAACATTGTCCAGGCTCCCTCTATATCTTTGTTTTTTATACGGTCCTCCCATGTTGCCCTATCTATGCTTTCGATAACCTTATTTCGGAAATCTATTCGCACATCCGGTTTCTGTAGGTTCTCGATTTTGATTCGCGTTTGTTTTGTTTTCTTGGTTCTCTTTTTTCTCTATCCCCGACCTAAGTTAATTTTTGAGATCAGAAGGTAATGATCAGTATTGCATTCAGGACCCCTCATGACCTTTGTATCTTTGACTAACTCTCTTAGTCTTTCATCCGCAACAACAAAGTCAATTATACTGCGGCTATTTCCTTTAGACCAGGTGTACATGTGGATTATTTTATGCCTAAATCAAGCATTTGTAATAAACAGACCCCTTTCTAAGCATAGACTAACTAATTTATCTCCGTTATAGTTTGTTCTTGGATCCCCAAAAATTACCTAGTACTCTTTCTGTATCATGATTTTGGATGCCCACCCATCCGTTCATGTCTCCTATTAGAGTTATTCTTTCCCCATGTTCGCAAATATTTATTGTGTCATTTTAACTGTCCCAGAAGGCGTCTTTTACTTCTCTAGGATCACTATCAACTGGCGCGCAGCATGCTATGATAAATAGTCTTCTGATTCCTACTTTCATTCTAGTGCACAGCAGTCTGGGAGATACAAAACCATGGTCTTCGAGATGCTGCTTTGCTCTTTCATTCAAAATGAGACCTACTCCTTGTTTACCATGTAATTCACTGTCTACTCCTGACCATATTTCAAATCCGCCTTTCAACACGCCGTTTTTTATGTCTTTGGTTTCGCATCCCTTTTTCTTTGTTTCAGGCACACATAAAATATCTAGTTTCCTCACGTCCATAGTTTCACATAATTCTTTTACTGTGAGATCATTTACTCACCTAGCATTCCATACATCCAGTCTTCATTCGTCGCCTGAAACATGACCTTTAGATTTTCCGTATGCATGCCTTTTTCATTAAAATTTCCAGTCCTTTCCGAGGCTATGTTGTAGTTTGTATTATTCATTGTTTAGATTATACGCCCAACTATCACCTTTATGCAATATGTTTTTTTTTCTGAGTTGAAATCATGTCAAAGTTAAGTGTCAAATCGTCATATGATGGAGGTTGTGGTTATAACGTCAGTCCCAACAAAACTTCAGTTAATAAGGGAAGGTTGGGAGAGGGGGGATGTAGAACTGGAACCGAGAGATTAGTCTTGGGTTTGTGTTTTTGTTTTCATGCTGAGAAGATCACCAGCCTTCAGCAGCGTTGTATATAATAAAAAGAGAGTAACCCCCCTCCTGGTTCAAAATCTCAGCATTATTTGTAGTTTGTAGGTTTAAAATTTCTTTTTGATCGTAAAATTCAAATAAATTGATATGAATTAATTATCTTTAAGTACGTTTCCGGATTTCCCAGTAACTGCATATCGAAACACAATTTTAAGAAAGTGCACATATTCAAAATTAAAAATTTTCTATTTGGCTTTTTTCCCAAGCGGCCTTTTTTAGAGTTATTACGAAACTGCTACAAAAGACACAAGAGAACGTGAGAATCGATTTACAAGTACGTCATATCCGATAGCCGTTAAAATCATCTTCTTTAAAGTCCTTTCAAAACCATTCAAACTTTTTAAAAATACACTGTCTAAGGAGCTTAATTTGATAAAAATTTTCCGCGTTTTTCAATACACAGCTAAACTTTTCACCATATGATATGATATTATATGATATGATAGGATACAATACGATACGATAGGGTAGGGTGCGATACGATACGATAATATAAGATTGGATAGGATTGGACAGGATAGGATAATTAGTATTATTCATCTACTAAAATCACTTAATTCTCTAAGTGAAATAAAAATATAAAAGTTCAAAATTTTAAATACCATAGTAAATAGGCTATGCAACCTGTTTTGTAGGAGCATATGGCCAAATAAGTACAAGTGACATCATTAAAATTTTCAAAACGGCGGAATATTTAAATTTACAACTTCTGATTATCCCTTATAGGTCTGCCATTTTGAAAATATAAAAAGTTCAATTTTTACTTCAAACTACTTTTTTGGCTTTAAAAGAAGGTAGAAAAAATGTTTGCACGATAGCTGAGAAAGTTACGTGCAAGGTTATGTGGATTTTTCATTTTTGCACATTTAGCCCCATTTTTATCTCTCTTACAACGCTGAAACATTGATGTATATTGAAATAGCGATTTTTGAACCCATTTGCGCCTTTTTCAACTTTAAAATATTGGAATGTATTAAAAACTCTCTCTGTTTTCAGATAAATTTCCCTCCTTTTGGACTAGAAATATTGGGGCATATTTAAAAAGCAATTTTTAGACCAATTTTTCTCCTTTTTCAACTGTGAAATATTGGGCTATAATTCCGAAGCGAGTTTAAACCAAGGTTTCCCTGTTCACCTATAAAATATTGGGATATATTGAAAATGCGCTTTTTGGACCCAATTTCAACTTTAAAATATCGGGGCATATTTAAAACTCGATTTTTGACCCATTATCCTCTGTTCAACTGTAAATAATTAGAGTATATACATTTTGTGCTTTTCAGACCATTTCCCCCATCTTCAACTCGAAATATTGGAGCGATTTTTAAATCAATTTCTGCCGCTTTCAACTTTAAAATATTAGAGTATACATCAAATGCAATATTCTAATTAATTTTTTCTTGTTCAAATACAAAATATTGGGGTATATTAAAAAAAATGTTTGCGCCAATTTTAGCCTGTTTCAACCCTAAAATATTGGGGTATATTTAAAAAGTGAATTTAGACCCATTTTCAACTGTTCAATTGTAAATAATAAGGGGTTTA
>NC_046663.1:90809990-90819960 GCF_010883055.1 Belonocnema kinseyi | reverse complement strand
TGATTGTATACTGTTTTATGTTCTCATAAAAGTACTTTTTAAAAATGACAAAATTTCTCAATGCAAAGTTTGTTTTCAACCAATTTTTTAAATTTTAAGCTTTTATTTATTATTGTTTTTAAAATTATGCCAGCCTCATTTAATTACAACCTGATATGAACCGGTGATTATAAAAATGTTTTAACAACTTTTACTGTGATATACGTTTTTTTTCAATATAGATTTTTTTAATTGCATATCAAAAATATCCGAACATCAATTATGGAGAAAATTTCGCAAAAAGAGTCCAGCAATATAATTTTTTGAAAAACTTTTGCACTAAAGGAATATATAATCATTTGTTGATTCAACAGTTATAATTTAACAAAAAACGTTGTAGAACTGTTTTGATTCTATATTTAGCACTTTTCAATCTGAGAAAAAACTGTTCTAATAAAAATTTTTATTTATGGTTTATAAACAAAAATTTTTATTGTTTAAAAGGCGCTCCCACGATTATTTTATTCTTTCATGAAAAATAGGCGGTCAATAAAACTGAAATTTAATTTATGTTATTTTCAATATTGATAATTCTTAATTCTGAATAAAAATTAAATTAAATTAGAAATAATAATATGCACAATTAGAAGGTACAAATTATATTTCTTATTGTGAGCAAACATAATGTGCGGCTTGGTATGTAATGAAAATAAATATTCTTCGGCGTCCTAGACCTTGTTCGAAGGTGAAAGTAAGGCCGGGACAACGCCGGGGACGATCACCGGCTCGGCGTCTCACTTGCTATCCTGGAAATGTAAATTTTATCTGATGGTGCCGAGGTGCGATAAATCGATCATCAGGACTTACTTATTATGTTTCTTGTTGGATCGTACGTCATCAGGTGGAAAGTTGAGCCGTGTAGATCCGGTCGATCCAGTTTTCACGTTCCTCCTGCTTTTGAATCTTCTTGATCAAGTTTAGATCAAGATACATATTCTCGCCAATCAGCATTCTGAAATATGTGCCAAAAGTAACCTAGTCCATAATTTTTTCAAAAGAGGGGAAATTGCAAGATTTGTCGCGAAAATATTTAATTCATTATGAAACACTTTATATTCTTCAGATTGCAAACTGAAATATATTGCAATTTCTATAAAATAGTTGACTTTTAAACCAAAAAAGATCTTCTACAAAAGAAGAGAGTAATTTTAAACCAAAAAGATGACATTTTACAAAACCTGTGAAATTTTAACCAGTCGATTTTTTTAGACATAATTGGAATTTATAAAACAAAATGTTGAATTAAAAAAAAAGTTTTTTTTCAAGCAAATGTTTTAATTTTTTATTTTCTACTAAAAGACGAATTTTCCACCTGTGAATTTAATTTAAAACAGACGAACTTTTTGCCAAATAGTTAAACTCTAACTTATTAACTATAAATGGCACAATTACATTATTAAAATAGAGAAATTAATTTAGAAACAAACATTATGAACTTAAAAAAAGTTAAATTTTCAACCAAAATGGTGTATCGTAAAAAGACATTTTTAGAAGGCAGCTGAATTTTCAACCCACACAGTTAAATTTTCAACAAAAAAGTTTATTTTTAGCCATGAAAAATGAATTTTCCATCATAAACAATGAATTTTCTACAACGTGCCAAATTTTCAACCAGCTGAATTGAATAACAACAAAGGATTTCTCGAAAAAAATTGAATCCTTAAAGAAATAGATGAATTCTCAATAAAAAAGATGCATATTAAACCAAATGAACACATACATATAATTGTATTGAACCAAAATGATTAATTTGTAACCAACTAGTTAAATTCTCAACCAAAAAGATGAATTTTCAACAAAATGCATGAATTTTTTACTATATATTTGAGTTTTTAGTCTATCAAACAAAAATGGAATAGTTAAATTTTCAGTTAAAAACATTATTTTTCAACAAACCCATCATTTGAATTCTTAACGAAAAATATGAGTTTTTCACTAAGTAGTTAAATTTTTAACGACGAAAATAAATGTATGGTCGACGAGATTAATTTTCTATGGAAAATACAAATTTTTAACAAACTACTGAAATTTTCAACTTGTTTGTCCAAATGTCACTTGATTAATTTTCGTTTATATTTTTTTCATTTCTTAATTTTTTAAACTTACAAGCTCAATTTTTAAACTGAAAATTGCATTTGCTTTTAGGAGAATTAATTTTCAATAAAAAACTCAAATTCATACAAAAAGGCTAATTCTGTACCAAATAGTTAATTTTTTTAGCATATTGTTGAATTTTTAAGCCAAAAGATGAATTATATACAAAAAAGTTGAACTTTCAACCCAAAAATATGAATTTTCAACTAAACATTTCTTTTTCTAGTAAATAATTCAACTTTTGTCAAAATAGTTTCATTTTTAACAAAATAGTTGAATTTTCAATGAAAAATATGAGCTTTCAATAAAAAAGTTAATTTTCAGGTAAATAGTTTAATTTTCTACCAAATTGATAAATTGCTAAGAAAAAAATTATTTTACAAAATAATTCCATTTTTCACACGAAAATATGAATTTTCAACTAAAATGATGAATCTTTAACCCTTAAAAATCAATTTTTTAAAAAGTAGTTTAACTTTAAACCAAGCACATAGTTGTTTTTCAACTAAAAATGAACTACAAACGACGAAACTGCTGAACCATAAATTATTCAACTAACTTGCGTATCAACTAAACATGTAATATTGGAAATTTGAAGCAAAACATATTTTAACTTGAAATAAAAGTAGTTGAATTCAACCAAAAAAGACTATTTTTAAATCGAAGAGATGAGTTTTCAATCAAAGAGTTTAATTTGCCACTAGAAAAGATCAATTTTAAATTAAAAATGTAAATTATCAACAAAAAATTGAATATTTACCCAAGCGAGATGAGTTACGAAACAAAAATATAATAGTAGACTTTTCAACCAAAAATAGTTGAATTTCTTAATTCATTGGGAATTTAAGCGAAGTACAAGAGAAAAGAATATATTTCTTGAAAAGATGGTAAAAAAGGAATTGTTTCAGAAATTAGAAAAGAGGGAAATAAAAAAGAGTTTGAAGCCTGACATATGAAAGTGCAGGGCTTCGGAGCCGTGTGGGCAGGGTAGGTTTGAGCCCACCCATAAAATAAATAAACCTAATAATAAAATAAGCCTATTACCTATCTTAAATTACCATGTTTGAAAATTTTTTCGCTGAGCCCACCCATGAAAAAAATCGTTCCGACGCTCCTGTGCAAGAGATTTTCAAACTTATTAGCTAATTATTGAACTTTAACGTAGTTTATGGCCGTGCAGAGCAAGTAAAAACCGTAACTTACATTCACAGAAAAAATTGGGAGTGCCAAGTGTTGCATGTAATCGTTCAAACAGGGTAATAGTCAGCTGATTACACCAAACTGAGGTAAGCTTTCCGTGGTTACAGGCTTTATGTTCCAATTTTTGTCTGTGTTTGGGATTAGGCATCTGATTCGCAATTTTTAAGCAACTGAAAACTATGTTCCGGTTAAACCGGTTACTTTTACTGTTAATGAAAATTGAAAACTACCTTTTCTGAATACATCTCGAACTTGGAATCATCCTCAACAATAACAAAGGTAAAAATCTTCCTCCATTGCAACTAAGCCATTTCCTCTTTCCTGTAAGTAATCAATTTCACTTTTTCTTTTGCCTGAAGACCTCAGCTTCCGCATTTTCCCGACAATTTTCCCTTATTTGAAAAATGTCACTGTGAATAGTGTTCTACCAGCCATTCTCGATCGAAAGAGAACTGATGTACGTTCTAAAAATCGCCTTTTAAGTCTCCCGCGAAATCGTGCGAAATTCTGGCCCGGTATTTATGATGCACGATGACTGTGTATAGTCTGAGAGAGAGAAAGTTGCAGCGGGGCATTACGAGTATTTATCGTTGTGCGATCAAGAGAAATACTTTTCGTGTCCAACGATTCTTTTGTTCTCGCGTAAATACAAGTTGGTTCTTAAAGGAATATTCAACTGAAAACACACCCCTTGGTGCCTCATTGTTTTGGGAGCGTCCACATAAAAACATCACGCTATTTTAAGTGATTTTTGACGCATTACTCCTTATTGTGACAATTTGCGACAATTGGGCGAACCCCTCTCCAGTCTCCAACCTTCAAAAGGGCCTTTAACACTAAAGCTGAGCCCCTGATATTCTAAATATAAAGCATCAGTAGAATTTTGTGTAACCGTAAATTGAACAAAGAATAATGAGTTAACACTATTTTTGACTAAAGTTGGGGCTCTCACTTCTTTTGATTGCAGCTCGCTCAGAAACATTCTGAATTGCTTAGTAAAAAGAATCTGAAAGCTCATAGTCTTTTGAATTCAATGATATTTTCACTTTTATCCTAAACATTTTTTATCAAAAGTTGGAGTGAAAAACATTTTAAAAGTAGTTTTTTTTCGGTCTCCTTTCTGAAATCTGTACAAATTCACGTATATTCTTTCAATATTCTTTAATGTAATACATTTGTGAAAATTTCTAAATATTCAAAAATTTAGTCTTTACAATGATTTATTTACAAATACTTTATGTTGGGAACAAATAAACATTGGAATCGGTTTAATGGCTTTAAATTTATAGTTTTGTGATGCGAGTACTGTTCAATAATTAAATTGATTACAAAATCATTCTTACATAAAAAATATCATTTTGAATATTTGTGACTTTAATCAGTGCTGGCGTGTGGGTGACACAGTGAGACAAGTGGAAGAAAAAAGTACCCTTTCGATGACAATAGTAACTCTGTTGTCACAAGATAGGAAGCTGTGAAATGGCTTGTGATGCGAGTGCAGTTCAATAATTAAAGTGGTAAAATTATGCTTACACAAGAAATATTATTTTGAATATTTGTGACTTTAATCAGTGATGATGCGTGGGCGGCACAGTGGGACAAGTGGTGTAGAAAAAATTACCCTTTCGATCGAAATAGTAACTCTGTTGTCACATATTTTTAGGGTAGTCGTCTTGCTTCTGGAGTTACTATTGTAATCGAAAAGACACTTTTTCCTACCACTCGTCCCGCTTTTTCGCCCACGCGCCGTCACTGATTAAAGTCAGAAATATTCAGAATTAAATCTCTTGCGTAAGAATGATTTTATCATAAATTTAATTACTGAACTGCACTCGCATCACGAAACTGTACATTTGGAGCCTTTGGATAGCTTCATATCTTCATTTGTTCTCAAGATAAAGTATTTGTAAATAAATCCTTGTAAAATTTAATAATTGAATATTTCAAAATTCTGAAAAGTGTGTTACATTAAAGAATGTGGAAAGAACATCCGTGAATTTTTTTCAGATTTTTCTCAACGACGATTTCGTGCGGTGCACATGTGAACGTCGAAGTATGAAAAAGGAGACCGAAAACCCCAATTTCTTTTAGGTTCCTTTTATTAAACAATTCCGAGATTCTTTTTAACGAGCTGCAATCAAAAGTAGTATAAGAATTAGGATGGTCCAGCATTTTTTCAGTTTCCATTAATACTGCCATTAAATTTTTTTGAATCCACAATAAAATAAATGTGTTTTTTTTTTGTTTGACAAAAAGGACATTAAAAGGTTCCGCAAGCCCTATGGAGCTTAACACGTATTTTCCATAAGAATAAAAGTAGTTTTTATTTTATTTAGTTGAAGGTCAACATTTCTCTTTACAATAGCGATAAAATACAAATAAAAATTAACTTTTTAAATATCACCCCATTAGTCTGTTTGCAGGTTTCCCAAAAAACCCTTAAGCTAAAAATTGTGTTTCACGAGTTCTTGGCACTAATTATGATTTAGTTCGTTTTCTTTTTAAATACATGTTGCTTCTAATACGTAAGTTATAACTTTATTTAATATTAAGATGTTTAAGCAAGGTAATAATCAATTAAATATAACATAAATAATTTTCCACACAATTTATTATGATTTATAACAATATTGTCTTAGAATAACGGTAGAAAGTTGCAGTTTTTTTCTAAAATTGTCCACTTCTTGTTGAACTTAATGTTGAGATATTGTTGAATGATAATACAGGCCAACATGGTTTTGTTGTTGGAAAGTAGAGGGTTATTTCTGAAGTAATTTTTTCCGCAAAATCCGGGGTCAGAATTGGCCCATCACGTCAGGATTTTAAGATAATTGAAGTTATGATTGATAAATGCATGTTCGTTTAAACTAGTTAGTAATTTGTTAATGGTTGATGTGAGGTGTAATGCATGAATACGTAGGACTATTAGCTCTTCTGGCTGGTTAAGACTGTGGAAGAGTTAGTGCTACCGTGACCCACTTCCGGTCAAGTTCATTGCTCATCTACAATGGCCTCGACTTGCCTTTTCCAGACAAAGAAACTTCACACGTGGGAGTTGAAACTGACATGAAGCTAGTGAAATTTTCAAAGAAAAGGCATACATTCTATGATGAAACGAAAAACAGGATGTGATTTTTAGAATAAGCATAAGCAATAAATATCATTCCCGTAAATGTACGCAGAATATCTTCTATAGAAAGTGAAGTAATCAAGGTGAAGGAGAAAAGCCAAGAAGCAGTGAACAAGAACGAAAAAAATCGAAATTACACAAACCCAATCAAAATCTTTAATGAAAGCGTAGCCTCTGATGTAAATAAAGCGGTTACTGCTTCAAGCCACAATTAAAAATTATTTTTCTAATCGAATGATTCCTTGTCTTAAATGTTAAATATTTGTTTTGTGCTTCTAGCATCACTTTCAAGTATTTCGAATTTCAATCAGACTTTCTAAAGTCAAAATAATAAGATTCCGCAAAAATAAAATTCCAATAACTTTTCTTTCCCAGAGAATAACTAAACTTATCGCAAAACTATAACTTAACCACATTTTATGCAACGTTCTTAATATAACTTAATATATCATAAAATGTCTTTTTAAAATAATTTGGCAATTGTTTTAATAATATCTATTTATAAAAGTTTTTACTTAGAAAGAGCAAATGAAAGATTTTAATATTTTAATGTAATAATTTGTTTTCTAATCGGAAAAATTATATGTACCAAATTGTTTTTTAGAAAACTTCTGTAAATTTAAGATAATTAACCTAACATGTATGCTAAGTATATGTCACAATTGTAACGAACTTCCTTATAATCTTAACCTGCCTTCTATAAGGAAGACATCCTGTAAGTTTTATGCGAGCTAAATCATTTTTGTGGCCAGGAGAATTTATTTTCAAATGACAATAATAAAATACAAACAAAGAAATTTTAACTAAAAAGTTTGCACATATAAAAAAGTTATACAAAAAATGTCGCCTGCTCTGTTTAGATGGCTTGCATCGTTTACGAGAAAAATCAGTAAATTATATTTTCAGAAACAAAAAATTCCTCTGGTTTAAAAAAGGTGTTTTGATTCATAAATCTGATAAAATGCTTGAAAAATAGTGTGAAAAATAAAAAAAGTTGGGGTCTTTAGAAAAACTTCTTTCCATATTATTAAAATTCGAAGAAAAAAATATAGAAGAATTTGTGCAAAGCCTCACCTTTTATTATTTTATGCAATATTTAAAAAAATTGACAATATAAGAAATGTATCCTGTTAGTGAAACTCGCCAGTATTCGTATACAAAATACGAATTTCGAAATCAGGTCAAAAGCTATAGAATTTTACATAAAAAAAATTGTGATTTTTGTAAAAGTAGATATCAAGATTTAAAAATCCGTAACTTTGTGGATAATTTTTTCCTAAAATCAACAATATACGTAGTGGAAACTACCCTACAGTGGATAATGATTCTATAGTAGATAATCAATAATCAAAAACAGTATCTTATGTTATTGTTAAAATATTTCGTTTGAACGATGAACTTTCTAAAGAACTAGTTTTATTAAAATAAAAATAAATTGTATGCAAATTTTATGATTTATAATTAAAAATAGTGTTAAATAAAAACAGTGTACAGATTATTAATGTAAAATTCTTCATTAAATTACATAAATTTAAATATAATATTTAAGTTTGAAAAAACTTTTAAATAAAAAAATAAAAAACTATTTGAAGCTTTTTATTTTTCATTTTGAGAAGGACTTAGGACAAAAGTACTCGAAAAGATCCATTTATTTTTTATCCTAAATTTTTATAAGCGTTGATGGGATTTGTGGGCTTAAAACTACTGATGAAATTGTACCGATGTACTAAAAATAGTCCAAATATATCCCGTGTTACCAAAAAAATTTTAGGACAAATTTATCGAAAAAATCCTACTTAATTTTAATTTTTTGCAAGACATTTTCAAAACAAAAGTACTAGAAAAGTTCTATTTATTTTGTTCTAAATTTTCACTATTGCTGGTTGGATTTATGTTCGAAAAAATTACATTTAAAGTAGGTCTAAATTACCAAAAATGTTAAAATTATGTCCATTTTTACCAGTATCTATTTAGGGAAAAAGTTCAAATTTCTGACAAAAATCAAATGAAACTTTTCTAGTACTTTTGTCTCCAAAATCATTTAGGACTTGTAACAATTCAAAAAAATAAAATGAGATCTCTAGAGTACTTTTGTCCTGAACAAGTTTTGGAGAATGGGACATGTTTTTAACTTTTTAGTAATTATTAATTAATTAAAAAAACCTATTTTAGTTGTATTTTTTGAGACGTAAATCCACTCAGTATTTTTGAAAATCTTTTTTAAAAAATGCTACATGGAGCTTTTCTAGTACTTCTGTTCCACAAATTATTATCTAAGACTTGTATGATTTAAAAAATATATAAGTAGGACTTTTCCAGTACTTTTGTCCTAAGAAACATCCTGGTGAAACGAAGCATATTGTAAATGTTTTACTTTAGTCCTATTTCAGTAGTAATTTTTTGAGGCATGAATCCCAACAACTCTTTTAAAAATGTACAAAAAAATAAAATGGAACTTTTCTAGTAATTTTGTCTAAAAAACGTTTTAGAGCTTGCAGAACTAAAAAAACAATTACATGCGACTTTTCTGATACTTTTTTCCAAAAATGACCTGCTCAAAAAAAATTAAAATAGTTAGGTGGGACTTTTCCAATACTTTTGCCGTAAAGAGATCCCATTGACACACAGATAAACTTTCAGTTATAAAATTTGATGGTATAATATTTATTTTTACAATACGACAATACTATTGTGAATATTAAACTCTGAAGTTATTATGTCTATTGAAATATAAAATAAATGATTAAATAATTGCACTTATACACGGAAAAAAAATTCTTGAGTCGAACGAGTGAATCGAGAATATATTAAACTCAAGGGAAGTGTCCGCTTTCATAAGGTAATACGTTTACTTAGAAGAGTTAAACATTTAGTTACTTTATGTAAACTGTTCTTGTAAATCAGTAATTTGAACAAAATTGCTTTCTTGATATTTCAATATAGTTATCCCCTACAATCGAAACAATTGTAAATTATTATTACCGCATTATAAACTCTATTTAATATTAATATTCGCGCACATTTTAAGTGATAAAAAGCATTTAATTGTCCAAAGTAAATCTAAATTTTCACTGCTCCCGCTTAGACCGTCGCCATTTTATTTCGCTGCTCCCACAATGCACCGCCGCTATTCCGATAATTCCTTCAGACACCTATTCTTAATATCCCTATTATAGCTATACTTATTAGGGGTTTGACTATACGATATCCCTGGTATATGGAAAATGGGTTTCAGCTAAACGTTTAACTATAATGGGGAATAATGTCCCTGTCACAGCTTAATTTTTTTTTACCATGTACCAAACGAAATTCTCTATATATAATCCCTAAGACAGACTGTGAAGTTCACAAAATACAATAGTAAAAACATTCTGTCTATGTTCATTCTACGCATTTCCAATTTTTCCCATTGAAAATAGGAAAAACTGCTATGGTCTAAAGAGTAAAATAAAAATAAATTCGCAATCACTTCAAGCACTATACATTTTATACATTAAACATACAATT
>NC_046663.1:90792631-90809890 GCF_010883055.1 Belonocnema kinseyi | reverse complement strand
TTAATGTATGAAATGTATAGTGCTTGAAGTGATTGCGAATTTAAAATTTAAATAAATATATAATTATAAATTATATATTCATAATATATAAATAAAATATAAATAAAATAAATATATAAATATAAATAAAAATAAATTGCGAATTTATTCATATTTCATTCTAAGCTGAAAGAGAAAAAACCTTGTTAGAAGATATCAGTCCTGGCGGAAATTGAACACGCGTCTCCAAGGCAGCAGAACGGAGATATTTCCCTGTGATAAAAAAAATTATAAGGTTTAGGAATTTTATCATCCTCATGAAATTCGGCGCGTGTAATGACGTCATTTGGTACTGAATCGCGAAGCACTACATTCAATTGTTTTTTCTTTCATTGTAGCTTCCCATTGAAAATGGTAATTTTTCTTACCTGTTTTGCAACTTATGTTATTTTAAATGCTAGTGATTGCAACTACGGTTTTATCATTTAATTTGTGAATATCACTTTTTTCAACTTCAATCTGCTATCAAAAATATGAATTTTTCTAACTATAAATGGCAATTATTGGGTTTGTAGTATATTTATAAGTGAAATGGAAAATGTATTTCTTCCTATGGCTGCGGCAATAATACTATTTTCTCGGCTATATCCTAGATTCCCATCGAACTTTTGTAAATAAGAATATTATAATGCCAAATTTGACGATCAAGAGTTTCTCCGTGCACTTGCATAAATTTCGAAAGAAAAATAAGATAGAACCTTTCCAGTACTTTTCTCACTTTCTGAACTTATAAAAAAATTTAAGAAAACTGGGTACTTAAGTACTGATTCATCTCAATGTATCTCAATGAGTCTGTTTTCTTACTCGGAACATACATTTTTATTTATATATCTAATGGGTCAAGATAGGATTGAATTTCTGAACAAAAGCAGTAATTAATGTTTAATTAAATAAGTACTTTGAAGTTCTTGGACTTGATGTATCTCAAATATTTTTGCTACATAATATTAATAAGCTATGAGTTTGTCATGCTCTATTTAATTAAAATACGTTCCTATAATTAATAAACCATCCGACCCTACACAACGATCACATCAAATTCTTACGCCACAGAATTTCTCTACAAAAAATGATACAGCTTGTTTTACAAAAGCCTGTTTGCAAGCTTAGGATATTACGTTTGCCTTTCACCAGGTTTTGATGATGGTATGACCTATATGTTTCGCGACTACTAACGAGTACTATGTCTCTGCTTGGTGGAATGGAACGGGGTGTCCTGTAACAACATAACAATGTGGAATTATAAATTCCCGGTGGAGGAGGATGATTGTGTACAGGTGGTTTTAGAGAAAGGAGTTACTTCTGAAGTTCTAAGGCTACTCAGTAATACGGAGGCAGATTATTAACGTAATTATAGAGCCGCGAGGACGTTGGAGGCCGGTTCCAAGATGGAATGCTCATGGGTGGATCGCTTTCTCCAAAGACGACCCGAGACACGCCATTTTCAAGGATCCACGGATTTACGGGTCGTCAGTCACCTGATAAATTAGGATAAATTAGAAGGTCGTCACTCACAGTTTCTATATTCGCTTTGCACCTGAAAAAGAAAAGTTTACTCTCTACAAATAGACACATGCTCATACTGCATATAAAGATAAGCAAGCTTTTCTTCTCGTGTCAATAAATCATTATTTACTGTAATTTGTATTCTTTATTTTATTTTTAGTAGGTGAATGTCTAATCTACGACTATTACTACTATAATATGGCCATCAGCCATTGCGACATTGCTTTATAATAATAATAATATGATAAACTGGTTGAAAGTGAAATTGATAGTGAGTTCTGTGACTTCTCATCAATTTCCTATTTGTAGCAACTTTGGAAATTAAACAAACATTTATAAATTTCATGTGAACGCACTAACCCAAAACAAATATTTTCCTATTTTCTCCCAAATGAGGTAAATTGAACTATTATAGGGCCCTATTGTAGGTGCAAAACTATAAGTCACCATAGTGCATGGACACCGTGATATATTTGGACAATATTCAGAGTTCGTAATTTTTTCATTTTATTCTGTTAGGTTCTTAATTCAGACTTTTAGAGTTTTGCAGTTAAATAATTGTTTGAATTTATATTTCAAAACCTGCTAAAATGTCCATTATATCCATTCAGGGAAAACAGGAAGCCCTAAGCTTTCTTTTGATATGCATTTCATTAGCATTTGAGGATCAGTGTTTTGAGATATGAATACTTAACTACAAAATCAATGTAGTAAAAGGATCATACCTCTTTTAAATTTAAAGTACTTACAACTAAAATAAAATAATTTTGAATTTAGTAATTCATCTAAGAATTTTATTATACTTTTTTTGAACTTAGAGTTATTTTTTTTTGTCAGAAAAAACATTAGGTTATTTCCTTTAAATATCTTCAGGTTCAAAAACCGGACATATCATTGATTTGAGGTCAAAATAAAATCTGCTTTCTTCTGAATAATTTTATGTACAGAAATCAGAACATGAAAAAAAATCACAAATCAAAATTAGGTTTTCAAACTACCTCTTTTCCGGTTTATTATTGACAGTTACATAACAAAGGAAATAAGAGGGAAAAGAAGGAAAGAGTCAACTCAAACCAAACTCTCACACTTTCCTTATTCTTTTTGCTTCTGGAAATAAAAACGATAGTCGTTTATAAAAAAAGTTACTTAATCAAATTCTCCATTTACCACTCCCTTTGAAAAAAGTTGTTATATAAAAAAACAAGTAATAAATTGATCCAATTTGCTGATCTCAGTTTTTCGCTATATCAATAAAATTCTTTAATGTTTTATGCCAATCCTCGAATGATATCCATCTCATTTCCTCAATTTCTGTCAGTTTCTCTGAAATTCATAATTAGGAAAAGCGGTCAATAGCGATACAAAAAAATGCATATAGATTAACTCCCTGGACATGAATCCACACAATAGATTACACTATTTTTCACCATCACAACACTAATTGGCTCACATTAAAAGAAAATCTATTAAAATTCATATGGAAAAATTATACATTTAAAGTTAAAAACATTAAAAACGCAATGCACTATAATGTAGTAGTCGACTATAAAGTTTCAATAAATTTGATAAGGATTAAGAGATTTTGTAGGATTTCAACGATTAAAACATAATTTCAAGTATTTCGGTTAATATACGATTTGAAACAATTTCCTTGAATTTCGAAAGGATCTCAAAGGATTTCATAGGACTTTAAATATTTTTTTTTAGATTTTGGAGGAATACCATCAGAATTTCTGTAATTTCACGGGATTCCAAAGGATTTTATCACATTTTAATGGATTTCAAAGAATTACAATCGGTACAAAACCTACCAAATGTTTGTTATTACATAGTCAAATTTAAGAATTGCAAATTAATGCCCGAAAAAATTTAATAATTCTAAAAAGCTTTAAGAACGACTTCAGTTTTAAGGTCACAAAAATTAAAATATGTCAGAATTGCGCATTTAAAACTATAATTTTAAATTAAAATTATAGAAAAATTAAAGATTATAGAGTATTAAGAGGTATCATTTTATGTAGTATCAAATGACGTTGATAACTCTTAAAATGTGGAAAAGTATCACGCAGGGGGGGAGGGGGTCCAAAGTTCCTGAAAAATGTATCACGTATTTTGTGAATGGCCCCTATTTATTTTCTCTGTATCAGATGAAAAAGTGGCTAATGTAAGTTTATGTCTCTATGGAAAATAAAGGATGTCCTTATTTTTAAATAATAAAATTATAACACATCTGTTGAAAATAATAACTTGCCAAACTTAGCACCTTGTTCAACATTACTTATCTGCAACAAGAGTTTATATAAGGTAACTAAACATTTTACTTAAACTAACTAAACGTTTCACCAGATTTTAGCGAATGCTTTCTTTGAATTTAATATATAATAGATTGAAGATAATCAAATTAAACACAATCTGTTGAAAATAATAAATCCTCGAGCTTAGCAACTTTGTCAAAATTACGAATTTGCGAGAAGAGTTTATACATATGAAGTAACTAAACAGTTAAGCGAACATTTTCTTTGAATAAATAATAATAATCGACAAGTTAGTGTTGACAGCATGAAGCTGGTCCGCAGAGATTCTTTTTATCATCATTTTTTTTAGTTTGATTGTTTTATTATTTAAAGGAATTAAAGTTTACAAATACATAAGTGTTATAGGATATAATATTTTTTTATGTATTAAAATAATTGGAATAAATTTTAGCATGAATAAAGGCTTTAAACTTCTGATATTATAATATAAAGTTCAGAATGATTTCAAATATTATAAAGTTGTATGACTTTCCCCTTTTCAAACCTTTCAAAACTCTAAATTTAGAAGGTTTCTAATCTTGTGGATCAACTTTCAGCTTCAAACTTTCAACATTATATTATTTCGAGGTCTATATATGATTGTCCAATGTTTCTGGAAATATTACTCTTCAATGTTCTGAACTATTTAACTCGACAAACTGAGCTGTTACGTATATAATAATAATAATAATAATAATAATAATAATAATAATAATAATAATAATGTGAATCGTCGCTCTCCACTATTCAGAATGTATAAACACATCAATGGAATGTTGTAATTAAATATCAATCGAAACCTTGATATGGTCTTTACTTCTCTTTGAATTTTTGTAGATGCAATGTATGATTATATCTTGTACACCAATTATTAAAATTATTGTGATTATTGATCATTTCTTATTCAACAAACACGGCTAGACGTATGTTTGTTCAATTAGTGATTACTTAGTTTAAGAAAAGTTTGACATTCAAAATGGTCTAGTTTCATTTTTTAATCTTTTAAAATAGTAACGTTTGCAAATAAGTATATTTTATTCTTGAAAACAAATTAAAAGCAATGATTAAATACTCGATTTATTTTAAAGTTTCAAATTGAATAACTTATTAAATCCCAATACAAAGTTTTCAATATTAAATAACATGTAAATGAGCAATTCTAAAAATTATAAACCTTTAAAGTGTTGGAGGCTATAAAAATGGAGAAATTTTTTATTTTAGAGATAGCAATTGAAATAATTTTACTAGTGAGCACTTAAAACTTTATATTAATTAATTTTACAACATAATGGACCATTTTCAAATTAAGAATTTTTTGAATTGATAATTTTTTAATTTTAATGACTGAACAATTGTGGAAAATTTAGCAGATTTCCTGATTTCCTGAAAATCTCTGAATTCACTGAATTGCATAAAATCCTTTATCTGTCCGAATTCCTTGAAATTGTCGAATTTATTGAACTCTCTAAATTTCTGGAATATCCCCAATTCTTAAAGTTACTTTAATTCATTCTATGATTTAAAACCCTAGAAATTCTTTAAATTCAATGAAATTATTGAATTTTCCGAATTAAAGAATGTCCAATAAACAGAATGCAAGAATGAAGAGCATTGGCCTCAAAATTAAAGCAAATAAAACAAAAACTACGGTGCTCTAAGGAAAGAGTGAAAAAACACTATGCAATATTGTATTAAATGGCCAGAGAATTGAACAAGTTGATAAACTCGCAATACCTTGGTAGCTTATTTACTAGGGACGGGAAGATAGATGAGGAATTATATGGACGTATAAACGAAGATAAGAAGGTTATTGGTAGAGCAGGGCCCTTTATCAGAAGTAACAATATATCAAATAAAGCAAAAATGGCATTACATAATTCTATATTTATACCGACTCTACTATACAGTAGCGAGACATGGACCTATCAAGATAAAGATAAGAGTAGAATTAATGCAATTGATATGACATTCTTCCGCATAATATGTGAGAAAACTCTGATGGAAAAAGTGAGTAACAAGATAATTCTCAAAGAATGTGATGTAGAAGAGACGTTAGTAGATACTTGGGAAAGAAATCGGTTAAGATGGTTCGGGCATGTTGAGAGAATGTCAAATGAACGACTAACTAAGCAATTGTATCAAGGTAAAGTAAATGACAGTATGCCCAAAGGCAGACCGCGGAAAGGATGGTTAAAATGTGTAAATGAGACCGTAGTTAGAAGAGACATAAGAAGCCACCGAAACACGAGAGTCTGCATGAATAAATGCATGGACGTAAAAGAAGCTAAATGAGTATGCCAGGACAGAAAAGCATGGCGGAAAATAGTTAATAAAAAGAGTGATAGTAGAGTGAATGACGCATGAAACAAAAGACCTTAGATACTAGTGGACCCAAGTGGGGAATCTCACATGACGACTTTGTGAGGATCTTCACTTGGGGTGATTGCTAGAGAGATTGATCAGCAACCTGGGTCAGAGTAGTGTTGCGGAACGAACGTGTTATTTAAATAAATAACACAAGAATTCTGAATGAATCTAAAAATTTCATATCCCTTTCTCACATTACTCCCCTCCCCACCGAGTGAGTCACGCCTACCCCGAAAGGAAAATGGCTTAATGGTTTAATAATAATGTCGCGGTAGGGCTTGAGCTCTCCTCTTCTGACTTTGACGGCAATGTTGACGGTAGCATTGCTACTGACAGGGTTTCCCATCCCAAACAGGCTGATAACGAAGAGAAGAGGGACTAAGTAGAACACCAAAACCCATCAATGAAAAATAGAGAATATATTAAAGATTTTGAAACGCTTTTCGCTTCCCGAGGATCGTCGGGGAACCCCTGGAGCCACAGCTACGGGCCACAGCATGCGGGATGGTGGCGATGGTGGGCTGCGAGATGGTCAGGTAGATCTCACTAATCAAACAGCTGGCCAGCAAGAACATCTGCGACAAACGGTAAGCAGTGGAATATCAACTGTACCTGCTGAGGATGCTTTGGCTAGTGCTAGCAATTTGCAGCCAACCACCTCAACAGAAATAACGTGGGAGAGCATCAATTGGGATACCACAAGGAAAGAGCAATTGGTGCGTCTCTATTATGAAAGTGCGAAGTTTGAAACAAACAAGGAAAAAGGATCAACACATATTTCATCCCTGTCCTCACGTACTCCTTCGGGCTCATAAAATGGTTTCACACCGACCTTGAAAAGTTAAACACAATTGTTCGCGTAGAAATGACGAAGCACCGAATGCACCACAGAAATTCATCGTTTGAAAGGGCAGTTTTACCACGACATTTAGGGGGTAGGGGTGCTGTAGATGTCAAAAAACTGTGTGAGTCACAAGCTATATAGTTGCGAGACTATTTCAACAGCAAACGAAATGTTGCGCTTTACAGTACCATCTATCAAGCGGATCTTGACTACTCGCCCTTAAATTTGTCCTCAGATGGAGCCTTGAATATCAGGGCAAAAAGCATAGAGGAATTTGAAATACAATGGAGGCAGAAAGCCATCCATGGCGAGCACCCCAACACGTTAGATCAAAATGAAGTGGATAGTGAGGCATCTAATACTTGTCTAAGAAAGGGTGTTCTGTATCCAGAGACAGAACTATTCGTCATTGCAATACAGGACAAGGTTGTCAGCACCAGGAATTATCGCAAATACCTGTTACATCAAGACGTGGTTGACCGGTGCCGATTATGTGGAGATACCAACGAATCCATCTAGCACATTATTGATGGCTGTCGCGTAATGGCTCAGAGAGAATATACGCACAGACATAATGATATGGCGGGAATTATCAACATTATCAACATTATCAACAACTTGCTCTAAATCTAGGACTCTTAAAAGAATGGATGGCCTTCTGTAGATACATTCCAATGCCCGTCTTAGAAGAGTCTACATCATCGAGTCTACATCATCGACATTTCTTGTCCGCTTAACTGAAATTTGCAGTCAACCTATACTACCAATATCCACAAGTACAGCGAGTTGAGGCATGAAGTAAAGACCATATGGGGGAATGTAAATTAAGCGTCTATTCATCCCATTGTGATTTCGGCGACAGGCAATGTGCACGCAAGATGCACTGAACATCTTGAACATTTAGGAGTCAGTAGGGTATTGCCACCAGCTCAGAAGGCAGTTTTATTAAAAACCTGTCACATTATAAGAAACATTCTTGACCATTAGGAAGCGAGCGAATAAAAACCCGTGGAGTGGCAGATGGTAGCTCTAAGAAAGCATCCAGAGGTGACTGTTGTCACCACCAACGCTCGTGGCCCTGGAAATTCTGAATATTGTGATTTTCTGTAATATTTTGAATAACTAAAATACATTGAATTATCTGAAAGCGTTTAATTCCATATATATTCTGAATTCTCTAAATCCTTCTAATTTCGTGAATGCTCTCAAAGACTATGAATTCCTTTCAAACCTTGAATATCCTGAGTTTCCTAAATATTCAGATTTCCCTGAATTCTCTAAAATCCTTTCATACTCCGAAATTCCCTAAATTCCTTGAATATTTTAAATTTCTGAAATTCTTTGAATTCTCCGAATCCCTTGAATTTTCAGAATTCATAGAACTTATTGAATTCCTTCAATTCTTCTAAATTGTTTGAGATATTTGAAAGTCCTTGTTATTCAGATAGATCTAAGAATTTCGGTAATTCCAAGAATTCAAGGAATTTACATAATTTAGACCATTTAGATAAATTAGCCTATATCTGAGAATTCAGAGGTGAAAAAACTCAAAAGGATTTGAAGGATTTTAGAAGCATTCCAAACAATTCCAAAGAATAAAAAATCATTACAAACTGAATATTTATTTTATATATTTTAAATATTTATTTATATTATATCGTATAAAATATATATTTTATTGCAATTAAACGCAATTTGAAAAAAAAAATCAAAAAACAATTGTCTTCGGCAGTGCACTCATATGAAATCACAGTAAAAACAGAAGTGAATGTTTGTTGTGGTTAATTTACAAATAGACAAAGTTGAATTTAATAGCATCGAAACAAAATAAGATTCAGTAGAGCTAACATGGAAAATATTTCCAAAGTAGTTGGTAAATTTTAACACGTGAAGATTATTTTTGTTGCAGGTAAAGATTACTCTAAAATCGCTCTAAAAATATCATTTTGTTTTCTGTGATGGTATGCCTATTATAATTCTTTGACCCACTTGATTTTTTCTTTGACCCACTTGACCCACTTGATTTTTTTGCTTGTCGAATGAGGATTTGAAATTGTAGAAGCTTTCTCGCGAATTGTTTTTCATTCTAAGTAAAGATTTTTCAATTGTATCAGAAGAAGTGAAATTTATAACATAAATTATTTGTCTCTTGCGAAGAAATCTGAACTATTTCAAATGGCGTGCCACAAAACCCAAGCAAGTCGAGGTGAAATATTTATCCACGAAGCTTGCAGTTTCTTCAGGTAGTGCATCTATATATCTGGATATCAGACTCGAAAATGTGCAAGAAAGGAGGATATAACACACCGCACGAATATATACGAAACTTTTGTCCGATCCAGTTTCGCAAGGACAAAACTTTATTGCATCCGGGTTCCATTCGCTGTACCTAAAAAAGTAAACGCAAGTGAATGTTTGTCCAAGAATACTATTGAGTTGGCTAATGAATACGAAAGTAAGAACAGCGCATAAACAAATTTGTATGATGCCTCTTTTCACTGGTCTTTTCAATTCTGTGGGTACTTAAAAAAAATCCAAATTACTTTGCTAAGAGCTATAACAGACCCTAAACGCCCACAAGAAAAGTATAGACTAGAAGTCAAGAAGCATATAAATTTTTTACTTTTTGGAACTTGAATGGAACCGGTTTAAAATTCTGATCGACCCTTTGGGCTGATCGAGATATCTCATTCCTGATCGAATAAATCTTCATACGTTCACATTAAGCTCATGGATATAATACCGTTGCATATCATTTTTATTATAAACTTTTGATTAAAATGATCCACTTTTGTGGATTTATTTTTAACTTTTACTTAACTTTATTCATATCTGTCGAGTGGCAGTTTTTTTAGGGTGGAAGAAACATGACAGTTTCCGTGTATTGGGCTATAAATCTCTATGACTCTGGAAAATAATTTTTTTCCTTCTAAACGTGTTTCTTTAGAGTTTCGGTATAGCTACTTTGGATATTCACTTCTGAAAGAAAATACATGAATTAAAATAAATAGTTAATTTTTCAACTAACAAAGACATACTGTCAACCAAATAGTTGTACTTGCAAACAAAGAGATGACTTTTAGACTGATAATTAAGTTTTAACAACGGATTTCAACTATCAACCATGCAGTTGAATTTTTACTAAAAATATGAAGTCTCAATTAAATAATTATTAGTTTAATTTTCTACTAGAAATTATTAATTTCCAGCAAAATAGTTCAATGTTCGAACTGATAAAAGGAATTTTTAACAAAGTAGTTGAAGTTTCTACTAAACGGAAAATCTAATAGCTGATATTTAAAGAAAATAAATTCAATTTTGAATTTAAAATAGTACTTTGACCAACAAAAAATGTTCAAGAAAATGTTGAATTTTCAACTAGAAAAGATCAATTTCTAACTAAATAGTTTAATTTGGAATAAAAAAGGCATTTTATTAAAGAAAAAATGAAAAGTTTAATTTTCGATTTAAAAATAATAATCCAAATAAAAAACAAATTTTAACCAAAAATTGTATAATAAGAATAATAATAATGATAACAATATAATAGAATAGAAGAATGAATGAATACAAGATGAATATAAATTTTGAAGTAAAAAAATGTATTGTTAACAAAAGAGTTCCAGTTTTTCCAGAGTTTCCAATTTACGTTTAAACATGAATAAACGAATTTTCAATAAAATATTTCAATTTGAGCCAAACAGTTGAATTTTCAAACTAAAATATCGAATCTTCAACCAAAAAGTAGAAATTTTTAAAAAAGGGGTTTAATTGTGATTCAAGAAAGATTTTTCAGTCATGGAAAAAAAATCATCCAAGGTGTTGAATTTGTAAGCCAAAAGACGAATTTTTTCAAAACAATTAAATTTTCAACAAAAATGCTTATTTTCACATAAAAAGAAAGACGTTTTGAAACATTTTCAATTACAGGGCGAGGGAAAAATTTAAATTTTCCTATATTGGACTATAAATCTCTATGACAATCGAAATTAGTATTTTTTGCTTCAACGCGTATTTGTTTGGATTTACGTAGTTGAAGCATTTGTCGATACTTTATGATTGTTCGTTAAAAAAAGTGTATGACCATTTTTGACAAGTAATTACAAATATTTACTGTGATGACATAAGGTACGAGATTTACTTTTTGTTTTATAGATTTTTTGTTAATATATTAATATTGACCAATTATTAGATCTCAGTGATTCTAAAGGTAATATTGATACAATCATTTAAAAGTATGTATTTCCAAAATACACATCAAATGTACTTCAAATATAGAGTTTTAAGTCGAATAAACGAAATCCAAAAATTAATAATTTTAACTTTAATATATATTTATGATAGTTTATCGTCCTTATGTAAAAAATACCGTAAAAAGAGGCTTAATGGCACGTAAGGAGAAAAATTGGAAATGAGCGTTTTTCTTGGTTTTATTTCGAATTTTAAGTGCTATTATTAATATTCTTTAGTATAGTTTTCATGATTTCTAATCACGTTTTATTTTCAAATAATGAGAATTATTAACTATTAATATAATTTTTTAACTTTAACGTTTAAAATTTTGCTGTTTTTTTAAATTGTTTTCAATCAGAGAATATGAAATTTAAAACCTTACTTTGAAGCGTTTGAAATGAAGATCGTTTTCAGTGTTTATTCAAATAATAAATATAAAACAATTGCAAATTATCTATAAAACACTTGGAGATTTGTCACTTATCGAATACAAATAATTGATGTTGGAAAAATTAAAAAAAATCCCGTCTATAGTATGAATTTGACATAAAACTACTATTTTGCATAACGATTATTTCTTTCTTCCATTTGTTCGAAAACCGAAATTTTCCCATTTAATATCCTATGTTAATTTCAAAATCCCAGGGACACGAGTTTTTCACCAATTTGAGGAAAAACATGAAATTTATTTTCTCAGAAAAATAACATATTTTAGGAGATCGATCAACAAAAAATGCATTTTTGATACCTTGATAGGACATTCCTTGATTTTTTTTCAATTCGGGAAGATTCCAGATGTTAAGCCATTTCGAGCATGGATAGCACTCGGATGGGTGACTGTCTGCGAGCAAAGAGCAAGAGGGTTCACGTTGAGGATAATTGTTTGCATTCGATGGGCAGTGTCGAATGTCTGCCTTCAAACTCAGCCGTTGAAAACCCCGCTGAACTCGTGAGGTAGTTTTCTGCAGTTTTCCTCTGTCCTGGTCAAACGTTCAGGCAAATACCAAAACTTCTAATAAAGTCAAGTGCAACCGCGGATTATCACTAATAGTGATTAAATTCATACAGTCATTCTAAGCCCATCTTAGTTAAAGAAAAATTTTCACAGGCTCATACCCAGTGAAGTGAAGTCGTCTGAAGGTATATTTACGCAACTAATGCTAAAAGGACTTAAATAATACTTTAGGAGCGAGGGTGACCCATTCATAGACCTCAGTTTCTCCGGGCTTCCAAAATAATTAATGAATTGCACAATAGGTTTTTAACGCAGTGTTGCGGGCCTTAAATGGACCAACCTTACCAGACAATAATGATAATCTTGATTGATTGAATCAATTGTATCAGTAAAATATACCCACAGTGTGTATTTCGATATTATTTATATTTCCATTGAATAAATACATACGCTCACCTATGTAACTGTATTAAACCTTCCTTTATCTTTCCGGAGCGAATCAGCCAAGAAAAGTGAGAGGCGATTCTTGTGAAATTTCAGGCGGATAGTAGATATTATGAGTACGTCGAAACCAACTGCGAACGATATCCTTTGACCCATGAAACTATAAGGACCCTCATTGTCCTACAAATATTTTTCATTCTTTCATAAGTCTACATTTTATATTCACCTACATAAATCTCGCAAAAAAATTCCCAAACAAAAGAGATAATCCTTGTAACATGAATCAAAAATTGTATTGTATTCGCGAATAGTTCATATAAAATTCATGTTTTCATACAAAGAATGTTTTCTCATCACGAGAAAAATGTATATAAAAAATCTATAATAACTTTTTTATGATTGGAGTCTGAATAATATAAATACTTGAAAATGTTGTACATGAGAAATATGTAATAAAAAGGATATACCTCACATCTGACGAAGTTTCTAACAAATAAAAGAAATACACTTTTTTATTATTTACTGGACATCATGCGAGCTCTAATGGCTCCTAATTACTTGTAATGTCCGAGAAATAAAAATGAATGCAACATTAATGAAAAGAGGTAAAAACTTAACTATTAACCATTTTTAATCCTTTCTTTTTTATCATTTAATTAGAGTTAGCTGGAAGAAATGTATAGAAAATAACCATCAATGATAGCCTTGAAGACTATCTTTAACTGACTTTACTTGAGAGACGTTCCGACTTCAATACAACTTTTGCTCACAACCCACTGGGATCTTGAGAAGATCGCATGGTACATAGTTTCAATGAACGGCGATCAAGTGTTTATACGCACCCTCCACTCATGGAGTATAACATGCAACTCAATAAGCATGATTGTGAGAAAATTCTTTTCTAACATCATAGTGTGTGGCACATATATTTCCCATGGAATAGAGACACACCTCCGCGTTTAGAAATTCTGGATTACAGAGTTGACTACTTTTCTCATGTGCAGAATCTTCAAATTAAAAAATGTTTCTTGACATAGAATCACAAAACGTCATAGACGACCTTTCATTATTCCCTTCTCAATTCTTCTAAATAGGGATTTATACGTGACTGAATTCATTCGAGAATCAGAAACGACATATACGGGAGATCACACAAAACCCCAGAGTATTGAACGTTGCAAATAGTTGATAACTGCATTATGTAACAATTGAAAAGTACCCGTTGCGTAACGTTTTAATGCGATTTTCTAACTCAAATTGATACTTGGTTATTTTGTTGCATGATTGATGATTTTGAAGATCAAAACTCAAGTTTTTAATTCTAGATCTTCCCAGATGAAGAAATTTTGACTGTAAGTCATACAAATTACAGAATATTTAATTTTGTAATAACAAATTTGAAGATTTACAATTGAAAATTCTTCAATTTTTCGACTTGCATTTGAAAATTCTTTAACTTTAAAGATGTATAAATATTAATTCTTTAGTTGTGATACTTTTGGTGATTTTAAAGATCAAAAGGCAATAGTTTTCAATTCTAAATCTTTTGAATTGATGAAATTTCACAAGAAAATCATCAAAATTATAGAATTTTTAATCTTAAAACCTAAAATTTCCATAATTTTTAAATGTAAATTGTCATAATCAAAAAATATTTAATTTTAAAGATTTGCAATTCCAAGATCTAGAATTTTAAAGAGGTACAATTGGAAACACATTAATCTTAGAAATGTGTAAATATAAATTCTTAAACTTTGATGATTTTGAAAATTAAAAATCAAGTTTTCACTTTTAAATATTCCAAATTAAAGACATTTCAACTGTAAATCACGAAATTCGCACGCATTTTTAATTGTAAATTATAAAAAATAAAAACTGTTTAAACGTAAATGTTTACATTTTAAGTTATACAATTGTGAAGATTTACAATTAAAAAGTCGTCAATTTTACTTTTCACTGTTACAAATTCTTCAATTTTAAAGATTTCTAAATATAAATTCATAAATTATGATGATTTTGAAGATAAAAAATCAGTGGTTTTCAATTCTTTTAATTCCCAAAATCTTAAATTCTTAAATTTGGACGATTCTGATGATTTTGTAAATCAAAAGCTAAGTTTTTAATTCTAAGCCTTTAAAATTGAGAAAACTTCTTATTCAAAGCATGAAAATTACAGAATTTTAAATTGTAAACCTTAAAAATTGCATCATTTTTAATTGTAAATTTTCAGGATTAAGAACTCTTTAATTTAAACTAGTAAAATCATACGGTTCCTTATGAATGAATAAATAACTGCTTACGATTTTTAAGAGAAAATAAAACATTTATAATTTATATTAGGAAAAGATCTCGCCGCTGTAGTGTCAGGAATAGAGGTCCTGGAATCAACATTACCCCGGGGGCTACATTACTTCGTTTTCCACACTATCGCCGGTGTTACATTACCCTGTGTGTCACATATACAAAGTCACGGCTATCACATGAAATTGGCACAGCCACTTACGCCTATTATAGCATTTTAACCTAACGCTGATCTTTAACCCCATTCTGCTTCGTCTGTAAATTATGCCATTTTTCCTTAATTTTCTGCCCTGACTATGCCTAATTTCTTTTCCACATTTTCAACGCGTATATCTTTTTGAGATTACCTTACCTTCTCTGGCCACTTTCACATCTGTGTCATGTATCGCCGTTTTGCTTTCACCCTTTCTTTCCTCTTCAATTTTAACAAATTCGCAATTGTAAAAATTATGTTAAAATTTGAAAAACCATGCATAAGCGTACAATTTGGTTGATCCCAACATCCCTTAAATCCTCACGTAATACCATACCTATACATTTCTTAGGTCGCTGAATCCGCATCCAGGATCAGTTTGGCCCCATCAGGTCAGGATTAAGGTAAATCAAAGGTCAAAATGAAGAAACCATTGGTTCGAAGAATACCATTGGATAGGAGAAAACCTCTACTGCCAGACTTTTTTGAATGGCTGAATCCGAATCCGGTGTTATTTTAACCCCATCAGTTAAGGATGAAGGTCAAGTGATGGGCAAATGAGAAAAAACCGTTAAATCGACGTCATTCACACCGATTCAATGTTTTTTTTTCTCATGTTGACCTTCACGTGCCCTTGATCCTGACATGATGCGGTCAAACTGACCCTGGATTCGAATTCAGCAACCTCAAAAATGTATGGGTATAGTCGTTTGGCTCCGGTTACAGAACTTTGGCTGTGGAGCTGTGTAATTAATGTACGCTCTCTATTATTGATGTGATTAAATAGCAATGAAATGTTTAATGTTAAAAACATAAAAAACTTGATAAGGGGGGGGGGTCGAAACTTGTAGCATTACACCATCCAGGTACTAGCTTTTCCATGCCAAACTCGAGATACCACATTTTACCAACTATTTCTCAGGTACAAACTTTGTTCTCCAACATTTATAAATTTTTTACTCTTACGTGTTAAGCCGCCGTGTCAGAAATTGGTAAATATCTTCCATATAATCCGATACCTGTCACCTTACCCCTAAAATACAATTATTTGTCTTCAATATCTAAAAATAACATCAATTAACTTTAAGAAGAGGTAAGTTGAAACATAAGCTTTTCTTTACCCAAGCAGATAATGAGATATTACCACTACCATATAAAAAAATTGCGACCCTCCCTACAGGTATATGTTATTATTGTTCTGGGTTGAGACCGTAACAGCCCCTGACGCTTGGTTGATCCCGTTACGTCCCCTTATAAACTTTACTCTCCATATGTATTGTGGTACCGGACATTTTCGTGTCCTATACAAATTTCTGTCAGGACTTTGACTTAGTTCCTCCCGAGCTTAAGTAATTTCTTCGCTCGATGAGAGTTCAGCTTTGAGCCCAAGAGTGTTTTAGCCTGTCTTCGGCCAGAGACAAAACTCCACGCATTCTGATGTTCCTCGGTCAGCCAACTGTTAATATCTTCAGTGACTAGCCTACTGGAAATGCCTATAACTGGCTTAGGTCCAGTAAAATTTTCTTTTGCTGCTAGTTTTTCCAGCCTGTCAGATATTTCATTGCCCTTGACTCCGCTGTGTGCAGGGATCCAAAGTAGAGTGACTCGGTTGTCTGTCGCTAGCTTTGTCAGTGTCTCAAAGCACTCTCAAACTAGTAGCGACGCACAGTGGGGTGAAATCGGAAAACGAGGTTCAAAATGACATTTAGAACGCAATTATGCACCGATTTTAGAATTTTTTTTTTTTTTGAAAAATTCAGAACTAAATTTTTCAGAAAATGGTGAGTGTAGATTTTTTATTTTTTTGTTTATTTAATTTCTATTTTAATGCAAACATCGAAAAAAATGTCGATTTTTCTAATTTCATTTTTTATCTTCTAGACAAAATTTTTCTTATACTTCTCGTCCCTTGAATTTAGTGCACAGGGGTATAAAAAATATCAAAAAATTCTTAACATGCATAGATAATTGTTATATACAAAAATCGTATTAACAAATACTCGACATTAAGGGTTATTCGGCTTCAACGTATATTTCTGCTCTGAAATCGCTTGCTTTCATTGTGAGGATGATACGTGAATAT
>NC_046663.1:90769826-90792531 GCF_010883055.1 Belonocnema kinseyi | reverse complement strand
AAAATTTAGTTCTGAATTTTTCAAAAAAAAAATTCTAAAATCGGTGCATAATTGCGTTCTAAATGTCATTTTGACCTCGTTTTCCGATTTCACCCCACTGTGCGACGTGGGCGTTGTTCCATTTAGGGCCATGATAGCAGGCCTGAATTCTGAGCAAATACGAATCTTTCTTTTATTGCCATACACCTTTGCCTTATAAGTGCACTGGAGCATGCCATAATCTCAGATTGTAGAACTGTGAAGTAGGTTCCCATCGCATTTGTGAATTCGGCTTTCGAATTGAAAACTACTCTCGCTCCCCTCCATGCCGTCAGAACATAACCCAACGTCAGACTAGCCCTAGAAAGTCTCACAATCGGCCCTATGATGATCTCATCAGCCCTCTGTTAGAAGACTGGATATATGCCATCTGGACCAGGAGATTTGTAAGGACTGATGGACTTCAGTGCACCGGGAACAATCATTCAGGTCTGCTCTCGATGTTTCTGTACGCCGACAGGCTCCTCCTGCCCCTGGCTAGTTACCTTAAAGTGCACCTGTCAAAAGTGGTAGAAAGGCCTATTGTTGAGGACCGCAAGAGCTTTCCTCTGAGACAGAGAAATATGTATAACTAAGAGATTTTTTATTTCTCCTCCCGTTGTGTCCTCTTCCTAAGGCTTAGCGTGCCTGCCGGTTTGCCAGGACGCTGTTTTAAGTGAATCGTTGAATCGCTCCAACCGCCGGAGGACCACAGACGGGTCTTCCAGTTCACCCGCCAACCACGCCGTAGCTGTTACCATCTTCTGGAGCAAACTGACCTCTACCCACCTTGAGAGATGCGCCTTCCCAAGGCCTTGTCTGGACTGCAGTCTTGTGTAGCCAAGCTTTAGCCGCTGGGTTTGCTGCCACAAATACAAAGACCTTTTATCTACAGAAGGAGGTCCTGAATCTTGACAATTGATCTGGGGACACTCATTCGAGCGCCCTCCAGATAGACTTCCTAAAAAGCTCAAACTAATCTATAGTGAGCATCGAGTCCGAGTAGCCTGTATCCGCCACCACCATCGTTAGGAGGTCAGCCCTCTGAGCGGCTGTCAATCCAGCCCCCGATGACTTCCTTTTCGTCGGCTGCTGGGCTGCATTGTGCCTCCTCACAGACTTAGCACCCACCCCCGGCGGAGTTCCTTCTCACCCCCTTTCTCGCTTTTGAGTCTCAGTGCTGGTAATCGGCCTTGAGGTCGCCGATGTACCAGGTACCGCAGCTACTTCATTAGCCCGCTGCACTTGTCTCTTTAGTCTCCTTTTCAGGGAACCGTTGATGCTGGCCTCATTCAGAGGGACCATCAATCTCTCAGCTACCGGAAGAGCTGTGGGCACAGCCGCCGCCCGAGTTTGGCTTGCCGGAGAGACAGATTAAGAGAAAACAATTATGTTAGACCCGTTAGGACCCAGCTCCTTTGTCCCCTCCGCCACCGGTCTTTCTCCTTCTTCTTTTGAGTTTAATTTTGCGTGATCTATTTTGGTTCTTACGAGTATCTAGGGAAATAAAAGGTCCGTCCCTGCAGATCCGCGCATGCAGGGGTAAGACTAATTACTTAGGTAAGACGTCCGGTGTCCCCGAGAGGCCGTTAGGACACTTTCATAACCCACAGGTGCTAAAGTGCCACGGACACGATCACTCATCATCCATGGATGGGGGGGGGGGGCACTGAGCGAGACACTCAATAAATAAGCGTTCGCAGGCCACTATACCAACGGAGTGCTGTTTCTTGGTCACTGTGCAGGTCGCAGATCATTCATGTGCCAATTCCAAAAACTAGCGATCGGTCCAAGTGGGACCTCGGCCCAGGGATCTAGAAGGTCCGTGTTAGCTAGGCTCTTTCACCCATCTATCATACTACAATCATACAAACGAGGAGAGCCTGTTTATAGGGATCATTTTCAAATCACCCAGAAGAGCCCGTTTATAGGAGTCTTTTCACACACACACACACATATATATATATATATATCCATACGCATACAGGCCGAGGTCCGTTTGACCCCTATGTCCCACACGATTAAGCCTCACCGCCAACTACAAAGTCTTATAGCCCCTAGAGGAGAAAAGGTATCTAAATAATTTATTTTATTTGATTCCAATTTAACCTATAAGATCGAATTAGGAAAAAATACCTGACTGAAGATATCTTACTATACCTTACCAAAAACTCATTAATGGGGGATAGGCGCTCGCAGTATTTTTTGACGAAATGGAGCTTTTCTTAAACCTATTTTCATAAAATATTTAAAGTTTTGCAATTTTTTAGTCTAAAATTTATTACTTAAATGTATTTAAACGTTTCAAAAGTTCAAAAAATTCGAGCTATATAAATGAATGAAGTACTCTATATGAGCGCAGTGCTCAAAACCAATGTTTTTTGAATTGTTTAAACTGCGGTAAATTGTAGTACTCTAGAATCTTATTTTAGATTCAAAACTATATAATATACCATATATTACATGTTCACCGAGATATGTTGCGTGGTAGCTGGTATACTATAGTGTACCGACCAATTATCAGTAAAATGTTATCAGGTCAAAACCAAACCAAATAAAGTTTATAACTGAGCAATCGGAAAGGAAATTTGACAAGCTGTATAGTGGTAAACATTAATAAAGTATACGTAATTTCTATATTTTTTCGAAATTGAAAATTAAAATTCTAAATTTTGTTTCGGACAGTACGTCCATATGAAATCGAATGCATCCAAGGCAAGTTATTTTCTCCAATTCGATGTTTACGAAAGAATTTTAACAAGTATTTAACAGTTGAAGTTATTATTACCAAAATAAAACAATCTTATACTATTTCTGCATATGATCATTTTTGAACTTATTTATAGTGTCATTTTTGTTCATTATTCTCTTGATTTTAAAAGAAAAATAATTTCCCCCTTTTCAATTGAACTGCTGAAACACTGTCATCCCTGTATATCATATGAGAAAATATGAATTACTCACGTTGAGGCGTGATTTTTTTCATTTCTATACGTATTTTTATAAAGTTTCTTAAATTAAATAAAAAATCTATTATTAACTTTTTAAAAGGGATGTTTTGAACCTATAAGGATGTCGCACTGTAACAGTGAACCTCAACCAACTTTAATTGAAGCATCCTTGAAGTTAGGTGATATTTATTGGGCTTTTTGGACTTTTTAAAATATACAAAAACCTCTGTTGATTATGCAGCTCTTGTGTTGGAACATAATTGATTAATAATCTTTTACTCCGTTCTTAAACCAAAAGAAGTCTGTCCGAATTTTTGTGTAGACACCAATTTTTGAAAAATGCGCAATCACAATTTCTTTACGTATATTAAAGTATGCTAGAATTTCGGTTGTTGAATTTATTTTCGGAAAGAGTGAAAGCCGTTTTTTTATATACGTATTATTTCAAAGTGATAACTTAAAATTCTTTCAAAAGTAACCAATGTGGAAAATATAAAGAAAGTGAATTCTATTGAAGTTGACAGCGTGATTCGAAAATATGGTATGTGCTTATAATTATTAAAAAAACATAAATATCAATCTTAAATTTAAAAATTAAACCTGATCTTGATCGTTCTATCAATAATTTTATTTTTTCTATATTGAAAAGTTTAAAGTACTAGACCAACCTTTTTTCGGCTTTTTAGTATTTATTTACTTTCTGAAGTTCTACGTAACTTATACTTAGCAGCTTTCCGACGATTTTTGAGTATAATTCATTCCGCCATAAATTAAAAATAGCACCCAACTGAAAAACTGATATTTTTCTCAGAGTATAATTCCACAACCACTAATCTATTATGTTTTAATTAGAAATGGCATTAACCCCTTCGTTGGCAGAAAGAATTCAACAAAAAGTGCCCAAAATGGCAAGAAAATTTGTTATCCTGAAAATTTATATCCTGGGGTTTTTGGGGTTGCTGAATTCGAATATGAAGTCAAAATTCAGAAATCCAAAGTTGCGGATCCAATATGACGGAAGAAAATACAAAAAAACTGTTCGATTTGGATAAATCTTGGTACTTATGGGTTTTTGGGGTCGCTACACCCGAAGTACCCGTTAGTGCCGAGATTGTTGCACTTCCTCAGTATACGAGATGGCAGATGATAAGAGTCATTTTTTTATCAGATAGTTATAGTTAAAATTAGTTAATATATGTTAACTGTTTGATATCTAAATTTGTCTGAATAATGTGTGCGATTACTGTATTTGGAAAGAACGAAATATTTACATTCAAAACCGTAGGGAGATCGAAACTTCATGTTTATTCATAGCAAGGGGTGTTTTTAAATTTCTGATGGTAGTCTCTTAACTTTACTATACTTTTTAATTTGTTACCATTTCCTATGAATTCTGACAAATTTTAGGAAAAAATACATTTTTCGTTATCTATCACGTGAGAAAGTATAAATTTTTTAGTTTTGTGGGTATAACAGCCCTGGAAGACTATCAAAAGGCCCCATTGTCAGCAAAATTTGTTAAAAATTCTCAGTTGTTTTCGCACCAAATGGAAGCTTTTTTGGTGGTATCTCATCGAATCAAAGAAACTGTTTTTTCTTTGGGCTATCCTATTGTATAACTTGTCATTTATTAGATAAATCTCTTTTTTTCTGAAGACAGGAATATTCAGTCTATTAAATAAAAGCAAAAACGGACTTTTTAGGATTAGAGATAGTCGAGGAAGTTAAAGATTGTCCATTTCTTGTTGGACAGGCAATTCTTGGGAGAGAAAAGTAGATTGCGATTTCCTCGTGTCCTATCACAAGACCAAGCAGCATAATCATTGAGGCATTGAGGCATCAATTCGACATCCGGGCATTGAATTCGACGATCGTCGACTCTCCACCTTCTTCTTGTATATTTTTCTTTCGCAAGGTAATCGTCTAAGAAGAGGGAAAAAGAATTTCCTAGCAGTCTTTTCCATGCCAGATAAAGGATCTCCTTCAATCATAATACGCAATATCCTGAAATCGTCGAAGCAGCTATTCCCCCATTTGTTAAATAACTTTAGAGAAAGGTGTGGGGGAAAATAGATGGTTATAATTTATCCAGATTTGCATCTTCTAATTGTTTTCATTTATTTATTATGATCATAAATATTTATTATTTGTAAGTACTCGGATGCTAACTTTTCCATAGTAGAATTTTAGAATTTTAGAAATTTTTATTTGATCAGTAAACCAAGCTCCAGAAGGATACAAATCTCAAGATCAATTGTCTGTCATCGATATTAATGAGTAGAAACTGGCTAAAAATATGCATATATAAAGGAATACTTTTTGTAAGAAAAAAATTTGAAGTGGCATAGACTTTTAAAGCCCACTACAGGAAAAATTGAATTTTTCTCTCAAGCTGAAATTCAAAATTTTCTAAAACAATCCTTGTTAGCCATAGGAAGTTCCAAATCTTCCAGAAGTTGAATATTCGTTTTTTTTTATTGGTAGAAAATTTATCTTTTCCAATTAAAAATTCATAATTTTAATTGAAAATTTATCAATGTAGTTATAAAGTATTCTTTTAGGTTTAACATTCTATTGTTTTGAAAAAATTCACCTTTTCGTCTTAAAAATGCAACATTTTGGTTAAATTTCTTTTTCTCCCTTGACTAAAAAATCTTTTTGTTAGAAAATTGTACTCTTTTGATGAAGGTTGAACTTTTTGTTGCATTTTATTTGTTAAAGATTCATCATTTTACTTTGAAAACTTATTTACTTGGCTGAAGATTTAACTATTTTGTTGAAAATTATTATTTTTTTTTTTTGTTACAAATTAATATTTTCGACTAAAACTTTAACTGTTCCGTTCTTTGTTGGAAATTAATATTTTTCAGTTAAAAAATTAATTATTTTGTTTCAAATTCAACTAATTGTTTAAAAGTTCAACTTCTTCGTTAAAAATGTATTTTATCAGTTAAAAATAAAACTAGTTGGATGAAATTTAAACTCTTTTATGGAAAATTTATTTTTTTAGTAGGTGATTATTCATTTTAGTTGAACATTAACCTCTTTAGTTAAGTATTTACCTATTTGTCTGAAACTGTTCGGGTAGAAATGTCATTAAAAATCCAACTATTTATGGTCGAAATTTCTTTTTTTTTTTTTTGTTAAAAAGTCTATTATTGTATTTTTGGTTGAGAACAGATTTTTTCGAAAAATATTATAATTTGGTTGAAGATTCACCCATTTTTGTAGAGATTCACTCTATTTAGGTGGAAACTCATCTTTGTGGGTAGAAAGTTTAACACTTTAGGTTGAAAAGTTCTAATATTTTAATAATAACTAAGTTTTTTGTTGAAAAATTATGTTTGCGGGCGAAAAATTATAATATTTTATAAAGAATTCACCTTTTCACCTTGATCGTTCAACAATTTGTTTGAAAGTTTCTTTCTCTGCTCTCTGAAAAATCTTTCTCAGTGTAAAATTTAAGTTTTCGAATCGAAATTAATCTATTTTTGATGAACATTCAACTGCCTGGCTGAAAGTTGCACTCCTTCGTTAAAAATTAATTTTTTAGCTTGAAGATTAATTATTTTACTTATAAATTCATTTCTTCGGTTGAAGAATTCTTTGTTAAAAAATTCGAATTTCACATACGGAAATTAATCTTTTTAACTAAAACCTTCAATGTTCCATTTTTGGTTGAAATTTTATATTTTCATTTGAAAATTCAACTAATTGGTCAGCAGTTGAACTACTTTGTTAATCATTTTTTCGGGGGTTAAAAATGTAAGTATATTGTTGAAAATTCCTTTTTTTATGACAATTTTTTCACTGTGAATTAGAATATTTCGCTTTTCTTTGAAAATTGATATTTTTGAAAAGAAAATTTAACTATTTATTTGAAAATACGAGTACTTAGTTAGCAATGGAACTTCGTTGTTCGAAATTCATTTTACTGGCTGGAAACAAAAGTACTTGCTTGAAAGTTGAACTCTTTTGTTGAAAATTCATCGCTTTGAAAATTTACCTACTTTGTTGAATTTTTGTTGGTAGAATTGATCGGTTATGTTAAAAGCACAACTATTTTTAGTTGAAAGTTAGTTGAAAATGTTATAATTTTGACTGAATTTAATAATTTTGTGAGAAGTTCACTTTTTTTAAATTGAAAGTTCGGTTTTTTTAGTAGAAAATCCATCTACTTTGTAAAAAATTAACTTTTAGGTTAAAAATATACATTTCCGAGTTTAATATTCAATAAATTTGTCGAGAATTCATCTTTTTGCCTTCCAAAGTCAACAATTTGTTTGACAGTTTTTTTCTCTATTGACTTCTTTGTTAAAAATTCATTTCTTTTGGTTGAACATTTATCATTTAATTTAGAATTTAATTCTTTGGTTGAAAAGTTACTATTTTGTAAAAAGTTATTTTTTTATCATAATTAATTTTTTAAACTAATAATTTAACTATTCCAGCTTAAGATTCATATTTCACTTAAATATTAACTTCTTTGGATGAAAAATTTATTACTATTTTTATTAAAATTCGTGCTTTTTCTACACGAAAATTGATTTTTTATTTGAAAATGTAACTATTCCATTGTTGTTGAAAAACTGTATTTTTTCGTTTAAGATTTAACTATTTGATAAAAAACTGATCTTGTTTAGTATAAAATTACTAAGAGTCGGAATTAGCTTAATCTAAAGGAACATCTTAAGAAAGAAAACAAATTAATTTCCAGCGCCACAGAGATTTATATCCCAATATAAAAAAATTTGAACATTTCTGTCACGACTAGCCTACGACTTTTAATAAAAACTGAAACAACTGCCACTTGACAGATGTAAATGAAGTTGTGTAAAAATTAATTTCGGATCAACAAAATTGGATAATTTGGGGTCTGAAGTTGATAATCAGAATGATTTACAATTTGATATCCCGGGATTTAACTATGGAATTTTTCCTGATTTAAAAAGGATTCAGTTACTTGATTTTACTTAACAAACATTCCAAACAGAATCAGAGGAAAAGTGCTAATACTCAGTTAAATTGAGCGAAATGATTTTTCTCATGCGTGAAATTGAGCGATCTTGCATACATTTTGCATGCAACATACGCTGCTTTCTTTGCAGCAGTTTTGCTCTACTTTAAAAGTACAGGTTCCAAAGTCGACCAAAAACTCGACTAATCGAAGCAAAATATAATTTACATACCAATCGACTAACATTTTTCTGACTTGCAACAAGAAAAACTGGTCAAAAATTTCGGCTCCATATCGTTGGTAGCCAAACGCCGACCTTTGCGAGTGCTTTCTGGATACTTATAGTTAAGTATGAAACTATATGAATGCAAGCAACTGGTACATGCAACGCCGTGCCAATTTTTCCACAAATTGCTCCAGTGAAAGGGAAGGATACTACTTCCATCCACTGAGGCCTAGATACTCGTTTGCAATCATTTCCAATGTGAACTACCATGCTACAGAGGCTCTCGGATCTTATGACCTCCAAAATATCGGACGTTGCATCTGATTCGTTTCTGTGAGCAGTGAGTTAAGCACAGGAAGCAATCGTTCCTCTTGGTCGGCGAATCGTATCGAGGGTTTCTTTAAAAATAAAGGGAAGGTCGACATGGTCATTCCTTTCAAGATGATTTTATTTCTTGGCGTTTTGTTTCACAGTAAATCCTTATATAATGTTTCTTAAAGCAGATACAGATAAGACAATTGCTGCAATAAGTAAATTCCAAATTATTAAACAAATGGTAAATTTATTATTAGATAAAGCTAAACTTAAAGATGGGATCAATAAGCATATGTATCATCTAAAGACGCTAAAGAGTTTATAGGAAATGCCACTACTATCATATTGGCTAAGCTTTTTTCTGATCATTTAAGATTGACAACGGGAAAATCAAGGCAATATCTATCAGATAACTGCACTCAGAAAAATGTTTGATTGAATCAAACAAATATTTGTTTGACCCTCTATCAATTATGTAATTTGTTTGAGTCAAATCATATTTGTTCAAGATACACAATAGTGTGATTTATTCAAATAAATTTCATTTTAATCGAACAAATATTTGTTCTATTAAATCAAATATTTGTTTGACCTTATATCAATAAAAAATTTGTTTGCTTTAAACATTTTTTAGTGTGGGATTGTTTTAATTGCATAAGAACTTTAAAATACCAAAACATGCATTCTTGTGTCATTGAATGTTGTTAACTTTTTTCCTATTATTCCCATCAATTTAGCTTTACAATATATCAAAATAAAATGGAACTTGATTGCCTCAAATGCTATTATACCCTAAGATAATGTGTTAATACAGTATAGAGTTTTGCTTCAGATCCACATTTTTGAAGATAAATCATAAAAACTTGAAACAAATAGATGGTATAGCTATGGGTTCTGCATTATCACCATCAATAGCTGATAATTTTGTAATGGAAGCACTTAATGATATTTTCATGATCATTCCTGAACAAAAACCACAAGAAGCTTTAGATATTTTTGACAGTTGTGATTCAACTCTTAAATTTGCACATGAAAAAGAAGTTAAATCCACACTTAACTTTTGAGATATTTTGGCTATAGGAAAATATAATGAATCTCTTCTAACAAATTGGTAACACAAAAAAACTTGGTCTGGTAAAAATTTTTATTTTTTATCACAACATCCATGGTCTTAAAAGAAAGAAATGATTTTTGGATTTATAGATAGAGCTATTAAATTTTCTTTATCTTCCTTACGATTTAGACCATAGAGCATCAAATTATTGCAACAAATTTGTATTAGTAACGGTCATCCACTTTATTTGATTAATAGATCAATTAAAATGAGAATTGATAACATTTATAGTTCAGGTAATGTAAAAGAAGCAAATCATTTTAAAGCTTTTACAATAGTTCCATATAATTTGGTATTACGGATAAAATAGTTAAAATATTAATACAAAAGGCATTAAGGTCATTTTTAGACCAAAAAATCCATTTTTAACTTATTTTTACCCCCAAAGGGTAAATTAGATATTTTACATTAGAAAAATATTCTTTGCTGGATCGACTGTTTTAACTATAACTGTTGTTACATTGGACACACAAGTAGACCATTACATTATAGAAATCAAGAACATCAACGTCATAATTGAAATATAGATAATAACACTGCACTTCCCGAGTAGAAATTATAATTTGGTTCTTAAGAGGCCCTGTCTAGATTTCCTATTTTCTATCGAGGCCCTAAAGTGGCAATCTATCGAGGGCGCAAGCGAAAGCATCATGCTCAACTAACGAGGTCATCAGTAGGCAACCCATTGAGGGCCTATTAATAGGGTCTCTATAGAATCTAGATAGTCCCTCACACACTGAGAAAAAAATACTTCCGAATCAATGAAATATTGTTTTGAAGCATCAAACGGTGTTCACGCGCTCGGTCAAATGCATATGCTATTATTCAAAAGTATGTGCTATTGTTTCTTATTTTGTTGATTCAAATTTAATATTATTAAATTATTGAAAAATCGATTATGCTTTAAATTCTAAAGTGTGATGCTATGGTTGCAATAGTAAAAAAATGTGACTAGCACATTGCCATAATCTATTACCAGAAATTTTTGATTGAAAGAAGTAAAATATTAATCCAAATGTAAAATACATTTTTTTTGCAAAAGTTAAATGTAAAAGATTTTACACATTTCTGTAGCCTCTGACAAACATTCCTCTCCTTTTCTTGTATTTGCATTGACATTTAATTCTTAACTATACTCCGCACGTTATTCTAAAACTAAACTAATTGTTAAATTAGGCTAGAGAAGACTTATTACTAATAACTAAAGAGAAATGCAGTTTATTAAAAAATTTGCAAGCGCCGAGAATCGAACGCACGCACCGCACGCTTATAATTCGAACGCCTAATCCCCATAGCTACGATGCCACGCTGAGATCGATATCGTAAATGCTTGACGGTATTCATCCGATATTTTAGAAATTAAAAAAAAAGGTTTTTTAAGCTCGATTTGTTATATATGATTTTTAAATGTACTCGCAGCTGTATTATCCGTTTTACCTGTCGAGGGCTTTACATGGTCTCCTCTAGAAGATAATTAACTGATAGAAATTATTTTTCAAATATATCTTTATGAATAAAGCTTTTTATCTAGTTTAATTAAAAAATATAGTGCTAAAAAGAGAGTATATAAATAACTTAAGTCAAGTAGCACACGACAATATCCTGTTGAGGGCCAGCAGAGGGAAAGCCTAGATTCTTCCAGCTAGAAAATCTGGCTGCGGCCTCGTAAGAGCCAATATTTAGTTAAGGCATAAAGAGGCAATTTCTACCCTGGTTGAAAGACATCGAATATAGACTGGTCGCGATTTTTCTTTTCAGCATCTAAAAATTCTAGCTTGTGAAAAAAAATTTTAATAAAAGCTAAACCATTAAATCTTTTTACGTTGAAAATAAAAATAAATGTGTTAATCTTAAAATATTTATGATACTTCAAGACTTCCAGATTCCTATAGTTTGATATATTAAAACTAATTTTACTTTACAATTTTATTTATAATGGATTTTTTATTAGAGCGCTTTATTATTAATTTCCATATCCATCTACTTTAAGAATGTACTAATTGGTCTTCAATAGAATGATTATAAACGCTTTTCGACTCTTCAAACTTTTTCTCTAAATTTATAAAAATTTTGAATTTTATCAAATATTTTTAACTTTATTTTGGTTTATTTAAAATCGCAACAATTTGAATATATCAAACGTTATTACATTTTCTTTCTTTTGACATAACTTTGAATTGCTTTATTTCCACAGTGATATTAATAGCTACTAATATGACATTTATATTCAAATTAAATTTTAATTCATTTTTCGAATTAATTTGTGAATATTGAATCACACTGTTGGGATAAGGGATGACCCAATAAGCTGCGATTTACTCAAACCAACACCTTTTTCAATTGTCAATTTAATTATTCTCAGGTAATGATTTAACGATTATACGTATAATTTACAACTATTAGACCATTTTTAAACTTTTATGTTTATTATTATTATTTACTTTATTTTTGAAATCCTATGTTTGTTATTATTACTATTATTTACTTCATTTTTCAAATTTATATGTTTGCTGCTATGATTTTTCGTTATGCAAAGAATATACAATGAAACTCTTCTATAACGCCGATTTTAGGTCTGACGGTGCGTGACAACTAACTCATTATAGCCAGCTCCGAATGTAAATAGTCAGGGGCGTATAAACTGTTTCCGGTAGACTTAAATTTACGGTAAAAAATATTTTTTCTAACACGGAGACAAGGGACAACTAAATATCTAACGGACATGAGGAAGAAACTTGATTTATACGCTTTGAATAAATGTTTTACCTGCTTACGTACTTTAAACATTTGCGAGACGCTGAGCATCTTGTTTAAAAGGAGCGCAGCGTCTTGAACAATCGGTCCAGATATTAGGTCGCTCACTTGATTACAACTTTTGAAGACAGAAATATTTGTCAGTCAATAATTTGTCAGTTAATCATTCAATCAATTAGTTAATTATTTTATTTCTTTTTTAATTTATTGAATAATTATGTAATTATTTTGTTTACATATTCATTTATTATCAACAATTAACAATAATTGTTTCCTCTGCGATTATTAGTTTATAAATTGTTGACATTTCTGACATGAAATAAAAGATGTTGTAAAGCTAATCTCTACCATAACATTTTTAATAAATAATTAATAAGCAATATAAAAACAGATATTCTGGAGGTAATTTTAACAAAGAAAACATACATGAAATATGTACAACATTATTAATAGTGCTAAGAGTATTAATTGAACAATTTTAATGCAAAGGTCAAAGTTTCATGATGTAGCATGACCTTTATTAACATGAAACAAGCTATTTAAAACAAAACATTTTAGCTAAATACACAACAAAAATAAATTTTTTTAAATCATAATTATTACAACACTAATAATTACAGTAAATATTATTCCAAGTCGTAGATTAATTTATTTAATTAAACAAACTACTTAAAATGATTGTCATCATATACTATGACTTTGTACTATCTGATTTAGAGCGAATTTGATTAAATATAGAGATTTGCAGTTTCCAATTTCAGTAGTTTTTCATCGATTTATCAGTAGAAAAATGAACAGATATCTCTGTAAGCCCCACGGAAAATTTAATAACTTTTTCTACCGGAAACCTAGTAAAGCTTGACTAGAATTTTAGTGTATAGTAACTTTTACCAGGGGTGTTAGTTGAAGTTTGCTGGTTTTACCCATAGATGTCGCTAGAGATATCTATACATTTCTATGATTTCGCATCTATGCCATATTTTTTTATGGACAATAACCTTCAAAAATACACAATTCCATTCTGCCAAAATAATAGCATCATAGTTTTTTACTTCCTTGAATACCATATGTCGAGTTTCGTTCCAAGTAAATCGCATTTGCGGCATTCGTAGCTTTTCTTATTTCATCAAAAGAGAAAAGCAGTTAAAGCTCATCGATTGCTGGTAGAAACTTATGGTGAACATGCTCCAGTGATTAGAACATGTGAGACATGGTTTCGTCAATTTAAAAGTGAAGATTTCTATTTGACAGACAATGAACATCCTGGTGCAGCGAAAACGTTCGAAGACGAGGAATTGCAGGCGTTATTGGATGAAGACCCAACCCAATCGCAACAACAATTGGCACAAACACTAAATGTGACCCGAGGAGTAATTTGCCAACGTTTAAAAGCCATGGGAAAAATCCAAAAGTATGGAAAATGGGCACCACACCAACTGAACAATAGACGAATGGAAAATCGAAAAACCATTTGTGAAATGCTGCTTGAACGGTTCGACAGGAAATCTTTTCTGCGTCGAATTGTCACGGAGGACGAAAAATGGATTTATTTCGAGAATCCGCAGCGGTAAAAATCATGGCTTTCACCTGGTGAGGTCGGCCCATCGAATCCAAGGCTAAATCGCTTTGGCCATAAGACAGTACTCTGTGTTTGGTGGGACCAGTGTGGTGTGGTGTACTTCGAGTTATTAAAACCTGGTGAGACGGTGAATACGGATCGTTAAAGACAACAAATTATCAATATGAATCATGTGTTGATCGAAAAACGGCCGGAATAGGCCCGAAGAAATGGCAAAGTTATCCTAGAACATGACAACGCACCGTCTCATACCGCTAAAGTGGTGAAGAACACATTAAGAGCATTGAATTATGAAATATTACCTCAACCGCCGTACACTCCAGAACTCGCCGCGTCCGAATATCACCTTTTCGCATCGATGGGACACTCACTCGCAGAGCAGCGCTTCGTTAATTTTGAAGAAGTCGAAAAATGGCTCGTCGAATGGTTTGCCGCGAAAGAAAAAAAGTTTTTTTGGAATGGTATCCATGATTTGCCTAAAAGATGGGAAAAATGTGTAGAATCCAACACAGAAAAAACTGAAGTTATATTTTGTTGCATGTAAAATTTCTCGCTGTTAAAGTTTACATGCTATTGGCGAAAGTTTATTCTGCGATGTAATAAAAGCTGTCGTCTGCTACGGCGTCCTTAACAGCAATGGGAAACGGGCAATGTATGAGTTAATTCGAGTTATAAATCGGGACACTAGATTTAAAACGACACAGAAAAAATAAAAGTTAAAATGTGTTGCAGGTAAGACTTGAAACGGTTAAAAATTAAAAATATTTCGGCAAAAGTTTCACCGAGGTTAGGAGAATAATTCTGATCTCGTCTACTGCGTGACGCGGAAGTGAGCAAATTTCGGTAAAACATGTAGAATCCGAAACAGAAAATACGAAAAAATGTGTACTTACTGATATATTTCCTCCGAAATAAATTAGACTATTGTAGAGGAATTAAAACTTACTTGATAACATTTAGCAAAAAGCGCAAAAAGCAACTGACAGATGGGAATCCCCGGTTCTCTCCAATTTAATGAAGTTAAACGACGATAGATAGCGCTCGCGTCGCAATCCTCACTACATCTCGAATAAAAATGGAGCGATAAAGGGCATCTCTTCGTGACTCCGTGACCAAACTAGTCCCCGGTTATGCGCATTTTTTGGTGTTCGCTGTGTCCACACAGATTGAAATATTGTGTTCAAAATTTGACAGATTAAATAAAAAGCACTATAAAACGTTCGTATACATCAATATTTTTATAGTTTTAAAGAAATTTTATTTATAAATCGATGAAATAGGATATTACCATTCGAGTTATAGCACTTTGCAAATAATTTTTGGTTTAATGCATTTCGGATTTTTTGGTTCGCGTATATTGAGCACTGACACCAATTTTGGACTAAATCGTCTAAACCTGAAATAAAATTAATGTAAGCAATAAAATTGGCACATTCGTTGCCAATCAACAAATAAGTATCTGCGCACACGTAACCTATCATTATTTTTGGAGCATTTTTAGCGATTTCTAGCGAAGAAAAAAAAAGAAACTTTGAACGTCGATTAAGTCGAGATCACGTGACTAAGTTCGTCCATGAAATTTTGGTATAGAATGATTTTCATTTTTTTGTCCTATAAATAAAAGATCAGTTTCAAATTGGAAAGATAGCAACACCAGAAATGTGATCAAATTTACTCTTCGGAGTTTTCCAACCAAATTCCATAATTCTTGACGTCTTATTTTTGACGTTGAATCGATCAGCTGATAACTACTGTTGACAATGAACCAACCGGCGGGGCTCAGCTTCAGACTCGCCTTATGTTCCGCCCCCGAGCGAAATTTTCTTATTATTGGTTTGGTATAACTTAGAATTGTTTCACAGCAGTACAAAAAATCGACAAGAATATATAACCATTAGAAAATTTATATTTTTTTCTGAAGATGAACATTTCTGAAGATGGGACTTGGACAGATTTTCGAGTATCACATTCTAAGATGGTCCTCGATTTTTTTTAATCGAGGCATCTACTTTATCGACGTTAAAAGTTTTTTTCCCATTCCTATAGTATTCCACTAGAAAAATTTCTTTGTAATTATAAACATTTTGATATATACAAACGTTCCTTAGTCCTTTCGGTATAACTTCCTAAATCCTGGATATCTGATATCTCAATCCATGTGGACGTTGTGAGGACCGAAAAAAATGAAAAAAATTTCATTCTCCACACGCAAATTTTATGAATGAACTTAGTCACGTGATCTCGACTTTATTGGCGTTCAAAGTTTCTTTTTTCCTCCGCTAGAAATCGCTAAAAATGCTCCAAACATAATGATAGGTTACGTGTGTACAGATACTTATTTGTTGATTGGCAACGAATGTTCCAATTTTATTGCTTACATTAATTTTATTTAATATTTAGATGATTTATTCAAAAATTGGTGTCAGTGCTCAATATATGCGAACCAAAAAATCCGAACTGCATCAAACCAAAAATTATCTGCAAAGTGCTAGAACTCGAATGGTAATATCCTATTTCATCGATTTATAAATATACTTTCTTTAAAACTATAAACATATTGATGTATACAAACGTTCTATAGTGCTTTTTATTTAATTTGTCAAATTTTGAACACAATAATTCAATCCGTGTGGACACAGTGAACACTAAAAAAATGCTCATAACCGGGGACTAGTTTGGTCACGTGGTCACGAAGAGCGTGCCCTTAAAAGGCGACAAATTATCCAGGCAAGGTTAAAAACTGAAAATTATCTTCGATTCATGTGAAGTTTATCCGGCAAGGTTAATTTTTGTTGCGGTGAATCTTTCACCTAAAATCGATGTAAACTTTATCTTTCGTTTTTTCTGTGAATTGTCAATACTTTGAATACAAAATTTTTGAGATTCCCTTGAGGATTAAGTGTTTTCTTTATTGAAAAAACCGACAAATTTCAACTAACACCACTGGTAACAACGCTTAGGTGATTTCAAGTTTTAATATTTTATATTTTTAATTGAAGAATATTCTATAAAATATTTTACTGATTTTCATTATATGATGCTTACAAGTTAGTACTTTTTATTTTTAGAAGTTCTTATTTAAATTTATGAGCATCAAAATGGTTGCAGCTAAGCACATAAATTTCCCATTCGCAAATCTTAAAACTTAAACCCTTTCAATTTGATAATAAATGCCTTTAATTTCCAATTAAAAATAATATATAATATACTTCGTAAATTAGAAGCCTTGGAAATCCGACCGGTTTGGATTTAAGACTACTAGTTTAATTATGCAACGTTTGAACTTTACTGTTACATTAATAAGCTTTGCTTTGCATAGATTGATTGCAACCTTAATAGAAATTTTATCTTCGATACTTCAATTCAGGAATACTAACCATTTTTCATTTGAAAAATTAGAAATAAATTGAATTCAAGTTTTTCTCGATTTACTTGAAGCAAGTAATATAATACCTAAATGTAATATACGCCACTTTAAAAAAATGGTGTACTTATCAAAAGTTAAGCAATCCGTTTCGATTTCTATTTTGCAACTATGATTTGGAAAAGTCTGGCTGATTTTAAATAATTTGAATTAAACACTAGCTGTTCAAACCATTGTAAAAACGTATTAATTTGCTGTAAAAATTAGAATTCCAGATTCTTTCATTTTAATATGAATAATTTTAAATGTTGTAATTTTGATTTTATTACAGTTCAATTTAAAAAAATTGCAATTGAAAAGGTTCGAATTTTAAACATAAAATCCATAAAAATATTGTATGTAATTTTTAAAAATAATCAAATTTATATATGTGTAAATAAAAATTATTAAATTTTAATGATTTTTAACATCAAAAGTCAATGTTTAAATTCTAAACTTTTAAATTCAAGAAATTTAAAGTGTAAATTATAAAAATTATAGAATTTAAATTGAAAGTTGTCCAAATGATTTAGAATTCAAAGTTCTAAAATCAAATCTTTAATAAAATATATACATTTTTTCATTACTTGGGACAATGGTCGTGGGGACTAAAGCGTAGACATTGGACCCACTCCATTGGCTTGCGGGTTCGATTCCCGCCTCGGATCTCTAGAAAAAGAGAGTCTCGGCGGACAATGCGATGAACATCTCTGGAGAGTCGAGGGACCCCCGGTACCTTTAAAGAAAAAGGTTTTCTCTAAGTACTTAAAGCTGTTGCTCTTGGTGGTTCGGAACCTACCTTCAACTGTAGGTCCCCCCTCCCACCACTAATTAAGTAAAAAATACGTACTTTAAACTGAACCTGCATCGTTACATTTTTAGTTGAAAATAATAATTTTCACCATAAAAATTAATTTTAAATACATTTTTTTCCAAATTTAATAAAGCAGGTCAAATTTTAACCAATTATTTGAATTGTCATGAAAACAGTTGAATTTTCCACCAAAAAGCTGCATTTTTAATTTCAGTTAATTTTCACTGAAAGAAAATTCATTTTTTACAACAACAAAAAGAGAATTTCAATAAAATAGTTGTGTTTTCAATGAAAGAGATGAATTTTCAAATACGATTATGAATCTTTAAACAAGACAAAATGAATTTTGTACGAAATAGTAATTTATTTAAAAAATATGAATTCTGAATGAAAAATGTAACAGTTGATGATTTTACCTCGCTCGCCCTCGGATTCTCATTGTGATACCCGCGCTGCGCGCTCGATTTTTGACAGACATTTGTAAATGTATATTTTCTAAACCATTTTAAAATAAATAAAAAAATGCAATCTTTTTTTTCAGACATTTTTATCTATCTTCTTTTAGATTTTTTACGTACCTCGCGTGTTTGGCGTAATTTTAGATTTTTTTGCATATTACTTACGATAAATAACAAAAAATACGTATCCCATTGGAAAATGGTTAAAAGACATATTTTAGCATTTTTCAAAAGCTATAATTTCTCTTGGAGACATTTTTCGTATTTTGCGTCATTTGGTTCAAAATTTGAATGTTGTGATGTCGAATTTCGGGCAATTCTAATAATTTCTCAATCAGAAATTATAAGAATGTAATAAATTATTACAAATTTGTAGCTTTTTTTAGGGTAAACCATTTTTGTTAAATCTTTTTTTCGTAACTTTTGACATTTTTCGACAAATTTTTATTCATTTATTTATTTTTATGTTTAATGATATTTTTCACGAATAAAACAAAAAGTACGCGGCCTATCGAAAAGTAATTATTAACGATTTTGTAGATATTTTCGGGGTTCATAATTTTTGTTCACTTGTGTTTTCGTATCCAAAAAGTTGCAATTATAATCTTGTAGGGGTTTCAAATTGCAAGGTTCCTCTTATTCTATTTTTCATATCGTGATTTGTTCGGCTTAAAATTTGGATTTTCGATTGATTTTACAAATTTTGAAAATGCTCTAACTTCTTGCATTTTCATACAAAATGGCTGGTTAACGAACTCGTCCTTTCTTTTAGGATCTAAAAAATAAGTTCCCAATGATCAATTTGATCCGTATTATTTTTTTCGAGAGTTATCGTGTTTACAGACGGACGGCCGGCCAGACAAACAGACAGACGCCATAGTAAAAACTTGATTTTCGGATTCAGGGAGTCTCGAAAAGTGGAGATCCACTGAAAAACTGTGGTGTCAAATTTTGGACAAGTCTAATACTTTCTCAATCATAAATTATGAGACTATAATAAAATGACGAGTCCTATTACAAAATAGTTAAAATAAACTTCGTAGAAATTTTCTAAAAGCTATAATTTCTCTTTAAGACTTTTTCTCGTATTTTGCGTCGTTCAATTAAAAATTTGAATGTTATGCTGTGAAATTTCAGACAATTCTATCACTTCCTTAATCATAAAAGATGAGAATGTAATAAATTATATAAATTTGTATCTCTTTTTGGGTGGAAAATTTTGGTCTATCAATTTGTTTTCGTACCTTTTGTCGTTTTTCCGAATAATTTTCTTTTTTATCTTTAATGTAATTTTTATGATTAAAACCAAAACTACGCGTCCTATCAAAAAGTAATTCACAACAAAGTAGCTCTTTTTCGGGTAAATAATTTTTGTTAGATCCTTATTTTCGTAACTTTTGCCGTTTTTCAAAAAAACGAAATTCTATTTTTCACGAATCAAATACAAACTTCGCGTCTTATCAGTTTGACCACAAAATCGAATTATATATTTTTCATTATTTTTTGTTCAATCAAAATTTGAATTTTCGGGTTTTCAAGAAAATCAAAAAAATTGTAATGATAATCTTGTAGGGCTTTTAAAAAGCAATTTTTTTCTTTTTTTAGACTTTTTTCATATTGTGCGTTGTTTCGCATAAAAATTTGATTTTCAATTGATGTTTTAAATCTAATAAATGCTATAACTTTTATAATTTTCTTTTTAGGAGTCATATATAAAATCCGTGATATGTTTAGGGGAGGGTGGGGGACTGCCGAAGTATCACTCTCCATGCTAAGACCGATGAAAAAAGTATCAAGCAGGGGGAATGGGTCAAAAGTTCTTGCAAAATTCATCACGTATTTTTTACATGGAACCTTATCAAAAAAAGTCATTAGGATCAATTATTTAAATTTCTGAGAACTACGAATAACTGTACATAACATTTTTAATTCTAAAAAAATGGTGGAAAAAATTTTGAGTCCTCTAAGTTTTTAAATTTGTATACAAAATGGCTGGTTGACGAACTTGTCCTTTCTTTTAGGACCTAAAAAAATTTTGTGACAAAGATCGATTTGATCCCTTGATAATTACGAGAGTTGTCGTATTTACGGACGAACGACCGGGCGGACAGACAGACAGATGCCATAGTTAAAACTTGATTTTCGGATTCAGGGAGTCTCGAAAAGTGGAGATCCGTTGAAAAACTGTGGTGTCAAGTTTCGGACAATTCTAATACGTTCTCAATCATAAATGATGAGAACGTAAAAAGTTGAATTCTAAATTAACAATAGTAGTTTTCCGACCAAAGAGTTTAATTTTTAACTAAAATAATAAATCTTCAACTGAAATAGTTACATTTTTAGTTAGAACTTTTCATTATCAATTTAAAAACGGGATACTCAAACATGAAAATAGTTTTCTCCGTTTTTTAAAAGTCTTTCTACAGATTTTATACAATTTTGATATCGAGCGCTGAGAAAAATTCCAGTTTTCCTATATAAGTCTATAAATTTCTATGGCTCTAGAAATAATTTTTTTTCTTTTTAAAAGTATTTCTTTAGATTGACCTAGTCCAGACTGAAACTTCTGAGAGATTTACAACTTCCTTAAATTTGATACTTTTATATTTTAGAAATATATACTAAGGAGACTACATTAACTACATTTCGAATGTAAGTAAAAAAGTAACGATTTTTATAGTTACTGTTGCTGAAAAAATGCAACTGTAATAATGAATTGGTAACTATAGTTACCAATTCGTTACTCATTTACACAAGTAGCTCCGTTACCACTATTGTAACAAAACAAAAAAAATAACTAGTTACAAGCTATCTCTGACAATTAGGTAATGAGGAAATTAATTAAACTAGACCATCCTGATAAAAATATCACTTTTGGCCAATCGAAGGAGAGGCTTTCTCCTAGATCACGCTTGGTGGTGTCTGTTGGCATGACACGCTATACGATTTGGTGGGGGGTCCTATATAGGCCCAACACACTGAGCAGGGCCTTTCAATCTAACTCAGTACCAAGTCCCCGTCACATGCACCTCCACAAGGGTGTTATATCGCGCGCAAAAATTAAAAAATTACAGATTCCGGTCCATCTTCACGCGTTTCCGGTTCCTCTTCACGCGGTTCCGGTGAGAATTTAATCTCTAAGGTCAGACTTTTCGATGGACATGGATGGTCAGTGGTGTAAAGTGCTACAGTGGAATTAGTAGATTTAATATTTAGAGTCGGGGGAAAAACAAGGAAGTGAATTTACTTCCTGTAGGATCAAGTATCAGTTATCTGACATGATGGTGAGTCGCTAATTGGTAAAAAAGTGTTTTTTACTCTAAGAGAAATGTTTAGATCTAGATGAACAAATTTTCAGTCAGAATAAAATTTAATGTTAATACATAATAGCGTAATCGTTACTTATTTTCTAAAGAGAAGCAAAAATATTTAGATAAAGATAAAACTTTTATCAACTTAATTATTTATTAGTATTGAAATTAATCATATGGATCTTTCAATAAAAAATGAGAGTTAGTTTAATTGTATGAAAAGGATTAATGTTGAATATCAATTAGCTAATCAACAATATTAGATGAATTAATGATTATTCCATCTAATTTCTGGGATTATTTAAAAGGCACTTTACTAATGTAATTATTTTCCAAGTGAATTAAGTGGAATAAAGATAATAATGAATGTAATTTGAATGCAGAGATTTCAATTAAAGAGAGAAATCATCGAGTAGGGCAAGTTGCACTTTGCTAGAAATGAAATGCGGGTCAGTATGTGAACAACTTTGCCTCTTATGTACGTCCGGAGAGGTCGGCAACCCCTCTGTCATCTTCCGGGTCCAGACTTTCCTATTTTTTATTTACGATTTACTTGGTCGATCGAGAAATTTCACGGACTAAAGTGTCACTTTTGAGCCAGTTTTCCGCAATCAACTAAAATTGTATCATACTCAAGATAATTAACGCATTTCATCTGTATAAAGTGGACGTAAATAAATTATGAGTTTCGAAAAAGAAAAATGATATGGTTTAATGCCAAAAATTTAACCATTTTATACAATATGATTTTCGAAAACAAACGAAAATTTCCAAATTGTCTAAAATATATTTTTTAAATTAAAGG
>NC_046663.1:90744234-90769726 GCF_010883055.1 Belonocnema kinseyi | reverse complement strand
ATCGAAATATATAAAAATATGAAAAATTACTATTTTCACCGTTTATTTGATTTTGACTTCAGCGTTTCAAAACATTCTCTCATTTTGAAGTATGATAAATTATTATAGGACGTTATCCGAAACTTTATAAAAAGTAGAGATTATTATTAACTATTATTTAGAGTTTACGTTGATAAACCGATTTTTAGCTGTAATACAATATCCTTAAGTGTTATATTAAAACTTCAACCCTTATTAGTAATACTTTAAATAATTTATTTTTTACTTTTATCCTAAAATACCAATGTAGTGTAATCAGACAAAAAACTTGTGACTCAGACTTTAACTACTCTTCATTTTTATATTTTTCAACTCAATATAAGTGATATTTGTGAATCTCAAATAATTGAAAAATGGTTGTAATATTATTTTTCCATTTTTTATTTAACATTTTTGGTTTGGGACAGGTGCGTGACAAGACATTTTGCTTACTTTTTTATTTATAATTTCTAAACGAAGTCATCTAAATTTTGAAACCTTACTAAATCGTGCTTTAATATATGTACTTAATTGAGATAATTTTGGATAGAATGTATTATTTTAAAGGAAAAATGGAAAGTGCCTGGGACTAAAAAATTCTATTAGTTCACATTGGAAGTTTTCAATGTTGAGCAAAAGCCTAATCTTAGGGACCGTCCACAAATTACGTAAGACGTTTTTCTTTTGTTTGAACAAAGACGAGCATAAAATTGCTGTGAAGTTGAGAGAGACACAACGATATAAACAAAATAAAAACGTCTTGCGTAATTTGTGGACGATCCCTTATAGAATTAAGTAACTTTATGAAATTTACCAATGCAAATTTTATAAACTTTAAAAATAATATAATTTAACATTTAAAGCATTACAAATTTGGGGGGGGGGGTTAAAGTGATGTTAATTGTCCCCAGATTTTGGGGTGCTGAATAAGAATAAAAAATGTTTGATAAAAAAATGTTCCAGTTTTAACAAAATCAGAATTGAAAATCGCGATATTACAGCTTGGCAGACATTTTTTGCTGAAACCGAGAAAATAAGAAAAATATATTTAAATTACAGAATCTTCAAAATCTTAACTATTTGTATATTTCACAATTTAAATAGTAAAAATTTTTAAGTTATTATTTTACTTTTCCAATTCAAATTGAATGTAAAAAATTATCAATTTTTAAATGATATAAGTCAAATCGATCTGAAAGCGTTTAAGTTCTACAATATTTCAATCCGAAAACAAAGATTAAGGTATTTCAATACTGGCTCAATATTAAAATTTTTCTATCCTTTTTTTCATCATGGATAACTTTTACCGCTTGTAACACTAAACATGAATTTGAATTTACTTTCGTAATTTATCTAAAAAATCAATAACATAATTATTATTATTTTCTTGCTTAGCGACTTCGCTGGGTATGGGTCTGTGAGAATTTTTCTTTTATAATGTGGCCTTAGAACCACTCTATGAATTCAATCACGATTAGTGAAAACCCGCGGCTGCATTCGACTTTATTATAAGTATTCGCATTTGCTTGGATGTTTGGCTAGGAGGGAGAAAGGTACATAAATAACCCTCAAGTACTAGAACGGATCCCAGGGATCTGGATATTTTTTCAGCAGTGTTTTCTTTCCCAAAAGTATTATAATTTTTTGTTAAATATTTCTTATACGCAATTAATTTTCATATCTATTTTTACAGTATTGATTTTTGCGAGACTCTGTACTACAATTTAAAAAATGGAGCTAAGTCTATTTAAACTGAAGATATTTCAGTTTATAGTTTTCTCGGGTCTGCTGGACCCGTTCTAGGTGGAACGGAAAATGTCGAGGCTCTGGCACTTGAGAGTTAATAATTATTTCTTCAAACAAATTACGACTGCTTTTAAGTATCATTGGAACTATATTCTGAGCAATTTGTATTACTCTCAAGATATCTGACCACCTAATAACATTTAATTTCTGGCCTCGCTTTAATAATAATTGGTTAAAAATTATATTTGATAAGAGTTACACGAAACAATTATAGTATTGTCTACTAAACAATCCCATGAATGTGGATCATGTTCTAAGTAATTGAAAGGTGTTTTTCTGTGAATGAGGAAAGTCTCCTGATTGCAGGATATGTACATATACGGGTTGATGGTTTAATAACAACATTCTGACCAGTAACCTCTTGATCCGGATAAGATCTCTATAAATGTCTAAATTGCGTTATGCAATAATTTCACACTACTCTGGACACACCAGGAAGGCTTCATTTTCACGCCCATCGATCACAAGAAATTTCTTTGGGGCCTCCTGCAATCACTATGTTTCTCAGATCCTAGTCTAATTATCCCGCGTGGAATTGCAGATACACCGTTTAATCAAACCACCTGATAGATCTCATATCTAAATTATACAAACCGATGCTGAGTCAGGTGGCTTTAAAAGAAAAAATCAGGAAATGTTAGATTGATAACATTTCTTCTAAAGGCCAACCTATTCGCCTTGCGACCGTAAAGTTTTATTGTAAAAGGTTTAACACCTAAAAATGCGAAAAAAAAAGTAAATATTTTTCGGTTTAAAAGGTTTTCCTTGTGTTAGTCGAAAAGGCCGTAGTTAGAAAAATTGTTGGGGGGTGGGGGGGGGGTACACACCAGGAAAAATTTCAGGCGGAGGTGCAACGGCACACAGGAGATTATATGTATATTATTTACATGTTTCAAGAATTTCAGGGGGGGGGTTCAAATCCCATACCTCTCCCCTGTCCACAGCCTTGTTAGTCAATACAAATTTAAAGAATGCAGTATGCCTTTCTAATAATTCAATTGTAATGATATGAATCTGCTCTATTGTGCAAGAATTTAATTAGGAAAGATTAAGTATTGGATCGAACTGATAAAGTTCTCTTTCAATCAGAGATTCCTACATAAATTTAACGATTAATTAATATCAAGCGAGAAGGGACGTTTGAATAATCTACAAGTTTTTCATCTTATGCAAAGGATCCCTTGCAGGAAATTCAGCTCTTCGTATTAATTCCTGTACTTTAGAGGCCGTCCATAAACTACGTCACCAATTCCTGTCTGTCTATGTTTACGCGCCCCCGTCTTCGGCACACTTTTTTTGCAATCGTATCTTTATACCCCCCCCCCTCCCGCGAAAAACGAAAATTCTCTTAAAACAGGGACAATAGGCTAATTTTTCAGGAAAATTGAGGAGAAATAGAACAATAAATCTTTTTAAATAAAATTAATGTACATACCTGATCGAATTTTATATGAAGCACTTTAATATCATCAGATTTAAGGTTGGAATAGCTACATTGCATTTCGAACAAGATGGTTGAATTTTTACAACAAAAAAAGATATGAATTTTCTACAAAAAAAATTTATTCAAGCAATTGCATAATAAACTAAGAGTTGATCTTTGAACCAAAAGCGATACATTCTTAACAAAATAGTTGATCTTTTAACCAAATAGTTAGATTTTGAAACTAAAGAGACCATTTTTATAAGAGACAATTGGATTTTCAACAAAAAAGTTAATTTCCAATCAAAAAGATGAATTTTCAACCAAGAAAGGTGAACTTTTAACAAAACAGTTAAATTTCCTGCCAAAAACAATGACTTCATTACGATAGTTGAATTTTCATCCTAAAAATATATGTATTTTCAACCAAATGGTCGAATTTTTAAAGAAAACAAATTAAACCAAAAACAGTGGAATTTCCAGCAAAACCGTTCACTTTCAACCAAGAAAGATGTCATTTCTAACAGTAATGGTTGAATACTTCAGCAAATAGTTACGCTCGCAAGCTTGAGCGCGCCTAGGGCTTTGCATTTGGAATGCTTGAAAAAAACTTTATCAAAAAGATCTCTTTTAGATGGCAGTATTTACATGCATCTTCATATCCTGAATTATCTACTTAATTAAGGATAGTCAAAGATTAAGTTTCTCAAAGCTCTGTAGGCTTTGAGGTACACATTCTCATCGTGACACTCGCGCTGCGCGCTCGATTTCCAACGGGCATTTGTAAACAGATTTTGTTGGATTTTTTTTCTCATAACTTTCGTCTTTTTTCCACACACTTTTATTTTATTTTTTCTCAACGTTATTTTTCACAAATAAAACAAAAAGTACGCGTCCTACCAAGAAGTGATTCTTAATGAAGTTGTAGATATTTTTTGGGATAACCATTTTTGTTAATTCATCTTTCTTCATATCCTACATATTTTGTCCACAAAATGGAATTTTTTATTTTCCATTATTTTTTGTGCAATCAAAATTTGAAACTTCGATTTTTGAAGAAAATCCAAAAATTCGTTATGATAATCTTGTAGGGCTTTTCAAAATGAAATAATTTTCTTCTCATGACTTTTTTTCATATCGTGCGTTTTTCGGCTTCAAAATTTGATTTTCGGTTGATTAAAAAAATTTTGAAAATGCTATAACTCTGAGAATTTCCTTTTTATCGAAAAAAGTCATTAGGATAAATTGTTTGTTCTTTTTAATACTATAAATATCCATACATAGAATTTTCAAATTCAGAAAAAAGTGGTCTCAAAAGTTTTCAAAATGCGCTCACTTTTTGAACTTTTATCAAAAATAGCTGGTTCACGAACTCATTTTTTCGAGAGTTATCGTGTTTACGGACGGACAGACAGACGCCATCGTAAAAACCTGATTTTCGAAATCAGGGGGTCTCGAAACGTGGAGATCCGTTGAAAAAGTGTGATGCCAAATTTCCGACAATTCTAATACTTTCTCAATCATAAATGATGAGAATGTAAAAATGTTTGAAGCGAAGAGGTGAATTTTAAAAATAATAAATGTTCAACAAAGTAGTAAAAGTTCTAAACAATATAATCAAAAATATATATTAAAAAGCAGAATGAATCTTAAAATAAAAATATGAATTTTTATTTTTTAAAAACTATGATATTTCTACCCAAAAATATTTTTATTTAAAATAAAAAAAGTTGAATTCAACCAAAAAATCTAATCTCAAACGAAATAGTGGTATACTCTACCAAAACAAATTAATTTGTGACCAAGCTACTGCATTTTTAACCAAAAAGTATTCATTTTAGCCAAGAACATTAATTTCCGTCCAAAATGTTTACCAAAAATTAAATGCTCCTATTTTTAATTAAAAAGACTGATTCTCAGGAAAAATGATTGTTAAAAAAATTGTAAAATTTTTAAGTAAAATAGAGAAATAAAAAAAAAGAATTTTTAATAAAAAAATTAAAAATTAAAACCAAAAGGTAATTTTTCAATCAAAAAGATTAATTTTATAGAAATTGAATAATTAAACTTTCAACCAAAAGAATGGATCTCGAAAAAATGTAACAAAGCAGTTCAACTTTCAACCCAGCAGTTGAACTTTTTACCCAAAAAATAACTTTTTAACGAAATAATGAAATTCTTCACCAAAAAAATACTAAATCGTGCGCTTTTCAATAAAAAATAGTTGCATTTTCTTATTGGATTTTATTAATTCAGTCAGGGAAAAAAAAGAATTCTTCAACCGACTACCCCTACCCTCCCTTTCAAATTGTTAACGTAATTTATGAACGGCCCCTTCTGACATCCCTTTTATTAAAATTATTCAAGGCTTCCTACAACTTATATACTTTATACTTCTGAGTGAAAATTTGATAATTTATCAAGTTTCTTCTAAGATTTCTTTTATCAAACTTCAAACTTAGATTTTACTATGAGCATAAAAGTTCTTTTTCTCCATCGGCTTTCACACTTTCCAATCAAATTAAAACATGTAAATTTTCCCTACAAAGTAAAGATTTCAAAAATTGAAAGTCACCCAAGGACATTCTGTATAAGACTTCGAAGTTACCGCAACCTTTTTTATTATTCCAGTAATGCAAAATAAATTGCATCGTTCACTCGAGAACCGTCATTTCTTCGTTCAAAATGTTTCTCTCGTCTTTATTTTTAATTCAGCGATTTCCCACGATTGCTGAGACCGCATCGCGTAAATGGCTTTCGAATAGGGAAACTTCTCTTATCCGCGATTGTGGATAGGCGGAATTGTTATGCAACTTATACACCTTGATGCCTGAAAAAAGATATTTTTAACTAAATAGTTGCATTGTCCACAAACTATTTTGATTTTCAAGGTCAATTGCCTCTCATGGATTTTTATGTCGAGTGAAATTTAAAATCTGAACTTTCAAAGAAATTTCCTACATCTAAAAATATAAAAAATCATTCATTTTCGACAAGAGCTTGAAATATGACAATCTAAAGAACCATTTTCGCAAGTTAAAAAAACAAAAAAATGTGTCTTTTTCGGTTAAAAAATTTAACTATTTTTTTAAAAATAATTTCATTGGTGATAATTCAATTGTTTTGTAGAAAATATTTTGTTGAAAATTCCTAACTTTTACTTAAAAATGTAACTATTTCTTCAAAAGTTGAACTCCTTTGTTAAAAATTGATTTTTTTAAGATACATCAGTTTAATTAAAACTTCATCTCTTTGGTTGAAATTGAACAATTTATTTGAAAATTCGTCTTTTTTCCTTGTTCAAAATTTTGTTGTTGAAAATTAAACTACATGATTGAAAGTTCAACTTTTTTAATACTAAATTTTATTTTTAAATTCATCTCTTAGGCTGAAAATGTATCTGCCTTAGATTAAAATTGAACTGTTTGCTTGAAAATTCAATTACTTGGTTGGAAGTGGTACTCCTTTATTAAAAAATCATAGGTTTAGTTGAAGATTAATTAATTCGGTATAAAATTCATATATTTTGTGGGAAATTGATCTTTTTGGTATAAATTTAATCTTCTTGTTTGAAAAATCTTTTTTTTTTTAATTATTTTTGTAGGTTGAAGATTCATCATTTTAGTTGAAAATTCACCTCTGGTTAAAATTGTTACAATTTTCTCACAAATGATTTATTTTTGTTTTTTAAAAACCAATCTATTCTGTTAAAAAATAATTTTTTTGCTATAAAATTAATCCCCTTGGTTGAAAGTGAATGTTTTCGGTTATAAATTCAACTTCTGGATTGAAAGTTAAACTTTTTTGTTAAAAATTCATCTGTTGGTTGAACATTCATAATTGAAGGTGGAATTTTTTCTCTGGTTGAAAAATTAACGGTCTTGTTGAAAGTTTGTTTTTTGGGTAAAAATATAATTTTTTCAACCAAACATGCATCTATTTCATTTGAATATTCATCTATTTTTGTAGAATTTTCATCTCTTTCTTTTAAAATCCAACTATTTTTGGTTTCAAGTTAATTCTTTTTGATTTAACTTAAAAAAAATTTCAGCATAGTGATCTAAAAAAAACAACAAATTATTCAATTTTCTACACTGATAACAAAAAAGTAACACTATTATTTATATAATTTTATTTTTTAATGCACATCTACATGGTAAGACCTTAAATTTGAGCCACGCTACTTAAAATCGGAATAATAGAAAAGTTTCTAGCATATAGTGGCTTAAAAACAAAATTTGCCGATTTTTCTTATTTTTTATCCACTCATAAAAAGCATAAAAATATTATAATATAGAAAATTTTATTTTCTAAGCATATCTATATTTCTAGACGTTCGATTTGAACCACCCCTGAAAAAAATCGAAATAAAAGTGAAGTTTCTAGCATAGTGGTTTAAAAACGAAAATTCTCATTTCCATTCTCCCATTCTTAATAACTGTTTGAAAAAACCTACATTTTAGCATAGCAAATATGATTGTTTTATTTAAATTAACATGCCAAATGCTTCAATTTAATACATCTTTGAAAACAATCAGACTAATAGAAAAGCTTCCAATATACAATGGTGGTCTGAAAAACAAAATTTTTTCAGTTTTCTAACTTTTAAACCCCTAAAAGTAAATTAACCTCAATATTCCATAGAAAATGTTATTTTTTAATAGATATCTACATGCTTAATCGTTTAGTTTGAGCCATTCCCGTGAGAAATGGGAAAAATAGAATAGCTTCCAGCACAGTCATCTAAAAACGAATTTTCTTCATTATTTGTACTTTTCAATCTTTAATAACAAAAAAGTAACACATAGAATATGTTATAATATATTGCACATATATACATTGCAAGAATTTCAATTTAGACATCTTCGAAAGCAGTGGTACTAATAAAAAAGCTTCCAACTAGTAGTCTAAAAAACGATTTTTCTTATTTTTCAATCCTTGACATAGAAAAGTTGACTTTTGAATGCATATGTACATACCAAGACCTTTAATATGAGCCGTCTTCGAAAAATTGGACCATTTTTAGGCTATAATAAACTAATGTAAAAAAAGACGCTCATAATTAATATATAATGTATATAGTAACGATGATTATAATGACTGGCACTGAACAGACATCAATATCAATGAAGTTGTGTACGAATTAATTTTGGATCCCCAAAAGTTGAAATCAGAATAATATACAACGGTTTAATATTCCGGGATTTACTCTGTATTTATAACAGTTAATCACTAATTGCATGAGCGTGCAAAATAAACTGGGAAGAATAGTTGAAAAAGCCGGGCGTCTTTTCTTAATTGTTTTACCGTGAAGAGTAAGCGTAACCGTGACTCGTTTCAGGCCGAGATGGCTGCTATGAATCTAGTTTGGCCATTATAATGCGACTAGTTTTCCTTAAATAACAGTCACGGCTTCTTCGTACCTGTTTTCTCGCCTTCCTAGTTGTTCCGGTATGACAGGAAATTAGTCTCGCTTTGTGTTCATTGATCTCAGCTTCTCTTGCTTTTTATTATCAATTTTATTTTATACTTCTATGTAATCTTCGAAAACTTTCAAATCATTTTGTCCGATTATAAGTATCATTAGTAACTATAGGTTGAAAGCATTGTTATCTCGTTCATCGAACTTGGTGCTAAATCTTCTTATAAGAGAAAAATAAGCATGATTCCTAATTTTTTAATTAAAGTACCTTCTTTTTTACCTTAAAATTCTTTTAATAATGACATACATGAGAGACAAACCTCTCTTATTTTAAAATATGTTACTCAATATATTCATGGATTTTTTTAAATATGTATAATGCTTTTCAAGATAATAAACTTGGTCCTTTATCGAAAATAATAAACAAATTGTTTAATGTAGATTTTAGCTGGAAGCCTCTCTTTAACTTGGACAATATCCTTTCTCAATATTTAAAGAAATATATTAATTAAAATTTTCCTTGAGATTAACATTTCGAATATCTCTCAAGCACGATGTTCAATTTTGAACATCTGCTTTTTTAATTTTAATAATTTATTCTGTCTCAGAACTAGAATATCATATAATATAGAAATTAAATCATCTTTTTCATTGTGTCAGAAAAAGTTCTTCACACCATGTAATGACTATAATTAAACATGATGAAATTGTAAGAGTACCGTTTAGAACATTACATTGTTAAAATACGTTCACATTAATTAAGATATCTAACATTTTTCTATAATTACAAAACAATAGTGCTGCAAATTAATTGTAGGAAGTTAAATTACTGGTATCAAGCATTAATAAAAAAGTTGGATTTCGCAAGAATAGTACGTTCGTCAATTTATCCACATATTTTCAATCTTGGAGTTAAATATGAGATTAACTAAGCTAGAAATGAAATTATTATTTTTATTATCTTGGTCTATAAAATAATTAATTATATTAAAATTTGTAAACCTTAAAAATGTCAACACCATGTGTTAAATTATTTTCACCGGTAAATCACATATCAAATGCTAAAGTTTGAATATATTCCATGCGGTAAAACGATTATTCTTATGCTTTACAATTGTTAGTTCTAACTCAATTTTATAGATCAATTTTCAGAAAATAACAGTATCAATATAAAGTACTAAAACGTGTTTTATTTCTTAACTTACCTAACACATAGTGATGAAGTAATATTTCCTGTTCTGTAATGTGTTTCAAATAAAAAGAGGGAAAATTGTCATTCATGTAAAAAAAGAAGAATCTTATGTTAAATCTTATGTTAAAAATCTTATGTTACATGCATAGTAAAAAATGTATAACTAAACCAGCTATATTAACCCTTGATTTACCCAGGTAACACCGTGATATGATATTTACGTCATAATCAGGGATTAAATCTGCGATGAAAAATATCATTAATGACATTTACCTCATGTCATATGAAATAAATTCTCTCGAGAAGAAGAGCATCATTCTGCTATATTATTAGTATGTTCTATGATTATCAGGACATGTTCGTAAAAAATGTTATGGTTGCTTTGATTATTTTTATTGATATAACGTCATAACCTTTTTTCGATTTTTAAGTTTTCCACTTTAAAAGTGTCAAGTTTTTATTCCTGAAATTCAAGTTGTACAGCTCTGAAATTTTATTTAAAAATTACATGAAGGGAAATACGCATTAAGGCTTTATTTTTGTAGAATTTTGCAATATTGTAGAAGTTATACTTATAGTAACTACTATAACCACTATAACCGCATTTATAATAACAATATCCAATTTAAAGTTTTAAAAAATCATTCACATCATCCATGAGGTAATAAGTTTTAATTTCTGAAAAATACAACTCCTACTTTTTATGGAGCCTAGTATTTTTAATTTCATATTTTGCAACAGACAATTAATAATATTATTTTGAAAAATACGCTGAACAAGACAACATAATCATTATAATAATGAATCACATAAATAAATAGTTAAATCATCATTTTGTTTGAATTTTCCGTTGGAATTATACAGAACAAAAAAGAGTCCTAGTTTTACAAGATTGAACAGTTTTTCAGGCTTTTTTTCATTGTATTACATTCCTTATGTTGATTATAGTTTTTATTTTTTTACGCAAATAGAAGAAACAATAATTTACTACGTAAAAACACGAAAGAGGCACATGTTCCTTTTAAAGAGAAAACTGCACAGTAATTCGGTCTATTATTTTAATAGTCAGAAGACATTACCTTTTTGAAAACATTTGAAAATTATTTGTTAGTTTCAAAATCTTAATAGTTGCTGCCTTTTCAAATATTGGCAAACAATTTCCTCTATGAGTATTGAAAAAGAAAATTGGATGTAGGAATCTTCAGTTTCTTCATCGCAGAATCATTCGCTACATAAATTCCTAGCTACCCGGGAGTTATCGGCATAAGTGTAGAAATATCACCTGAGTAAACTCAATGGCAGGCGCAGATCAAGGTGGTTAAATTTCATACCAGAAAAGTGTTCAATTGTAATATTGAATACTTGACTACAAAATAAAAGCGTTAGAACTCTTCCTAATTTAAAGCATTTGAAATTTTAACAAAATAATTTTTTACTAATCAATTTATCAAACAATTTTATCAGACTTTTTTCGAACTTAGTGTTCTTTTTTCTTGTATGAAAAAAGCTTCGGTTATTGCCTTTAAATAGCTTCCAGATCAAAAATAGACATATTATTATTTATTCCTAAAAATTGTCATTTAGAAGCAGACTGAGATACATCAACCGATCTGATAAAAAGTCTGACAAATCACCCCTAGAAGCCGCTCTACCCAATTTTGTTAAAACAGTTTAAAAGATTTGACTTTCAGGCATTTAAATGATTTAAACAGATTTCAAAGGATTTCAAAAACTCTCAAGGAAGTTTATATAATTTTGAAGGAATTTTTAAAGCTTTTAAATATTGAAAGGAATTTTAAAAGATTTTGATGGTAAATAAATAAATAAATGGTAAATAATTTATAATATGTCTATAAATTAATGTATATAATTCTTGAAAACAAAACCAAGAATCTAACGACCAAATTTGGACAAACACTATAAAATGCTCCTATTTTAACTTTTAAAAAATTTCTCTTTTTCATTTTTGTCTGAAGATTTTTTTATAGAAGATTTTTTTTTTAAATTACAATAGGACCATTTTATGGTGTTTATCCAAATTTGGTCGTTGGGTTCTTGGTTGTATTCTCAGGAATTCTTTACATTAACTTGATTATTGGATATTAAATAGGATTTTGAATTTGATTTTAATCGGATTTGAATTTCTTAAGATTGAAGTCTATAAATTGCAAAAAATTTATAATCTTAATGGATTTCGTAGGATTTTAAAACTTTGAAGTTAATTTAAAAAAATTCGGTTATTATGCGGTTTTGAAGCATTTCCTTGAATTTTGCAGTTTTTAAAGGATTTCATAGGATGCATATCAGACTTTAAGATTTTCGAGGATTTTAATAATTATAAGGTATTTCAGACTCTCAATAAGGCATTTCAATTAATTCCCCAGAATCTCAAAGAATTTTATGGGACTTTAAATATTAAAAAGTATTTGTTCAAATATCGTCAGATTTCATGTATAATTTTACAGGATTTTATAATATTTTAATAGATTTCAAAGATTTGAAAAGATTTTCAAATATTTTCAATATATTTCAAGACTTTTAAGGGCTTTTAAGGGATTTTTAACGATTTTTGATAGATTTTAAGGTATTTTAAAAGATTTTAAAGAATTTGAAACAATTTATGGTGTTTCCAATGATTCCAAGAAATGCTTAAGGGAATACAACAATTTTAGGAAGTTTCCAATGATTTTGATGATTTAAAGAAATTCAAAAGAATCGTATGCTGTTTTAAAGAATTTCTTAAAATTTTAAAAGATTTAGAATTAATTTATGAGAGTTATAAGGTTTTAGGATATTTTAATAGGTTCCGAGGGGTATCAGCAAAGGAATTTCAAAAGATCAATGAAATACTTTAAGGGCTATATTTCTAAAATTAACTTCAAAAAGTAATTGATAGTTGAAGACAATAGTATCCGCACCAAACCTATAGAATGTTTGTTTTTTCATAGTGAAATTTACAATTGTATTCAAAGTAGGCGCGGTAAAAAAGAAAATGATCTTTAATGTGGACAAAGTGAATAATGAATGAATTTGAAAATGGTCACATATAATCTTTTAAAATGTTTCGTATATTAATATTTTTCTCCATTTCTCAGTAAAGCAGAACTAATTTAAAAAAGGGGAAAGTTAAAAAAATCCAGGAGGGGGTGGCTGATTGCAGTCGAGCGACTGGGTTCGAAGAAAACATGAAGGCGAAAGCGAAGGTGGGCAGTTAAAGAAAGTGCTAAGCGCAAGTGGCACACCCGGCCGGCATTCCATGTCATACATATAGTATAATATATATAATATATTTATATACAATATCGAATCTTGCTCGGACTCGTGGGAAAAAAGCAGAAAATAACTCCCGCGCTGATATTATACAGCTTATAAAATAATATATAGATATATACAGTTATCGCGAAAAAGGTTGCAACCTTCGTAAGTACATTATAAGTGTCGACGGACGACGGAGAAATGTACCTTGTTAAAATGATAATATCTCAGACCCAAGTTAGCGCAAGAAAGTAATTAATACAACGCGTCGGCGAAGCACATTTCAGAGTTTAGTTTATACTCTGAGAAAGTCGATTCCCGCCATAATTTCATAAATAAAATCTACTCGGACAAAGATTTGGTTAAATGAACAAAATTTTGATTGATTCAACCATAGAATATGGTTATTATATGGACAATAAAATATCCGGTTGACCCAACTCAATTTATTGGTTGTTTTAAGGAAATCTTTCGGTAGATGGAATATTTGGTTCATTCAAAACAACCATTCTGCTGAATCAATTTAATATTTAGTTGAATCAACCAAAAGTTTGATTCAACAAAATTTTCATGTATATTTAAGAAAAAAATTTTTTGTACAAGGCAATTTTTTTCTGTGTCTAAGGAGCCATTAAAAAACTATACCACACTGTCAGGGTGGGGGTGGTAACAGGTTTAGTGAAGAATGCCACATTACATGTGGAAAATATAAGTGTGAACAACAATTCTTTGAAATAATCGAGAGAATAAAAATTATTACATTCGAACTTGGATTTGAGCCCAGTTTTGGTTCTGGGCTGTGTGAATACTGATAGCTAACTTGCGCAATGTGACGCAACGGGACGCCGTTATCCAGTTAGTTAATAATAAAATCCAAGTTTTTTTTGTTCGTTAAGATTTAATTCCTTTTAATCAAAAAGTCTACTATTATATTTTAGTTCAGAATTCGTCTTTTTTTGGTTCAAAATTTAAACTATTTTGTTGAAAATTCAATAAATTGATAGTTTTTAGTTAAAATGTGAGAATATTGAAAATTAACATATTTTATTAAAAATTTGTCTTTTTTGGTAAGAAATTAATTTTATTGATCGAAAATTTAACTACTTAGTTGAAAGTTGAACTACTTTGCTTAAAATCCATTTTATTATTTGAAAATATATTTCGTTGGTTTCAAATTTCAATTTTTTTTTAATGATTTGCTTTTTGATTTGTAATATAATTATTCCAATAGAAATTTAACCATTGCATTTTTGGTTCAAAATTGATTTATTTTAGATTAAAATTTAACTTTTTGATTAAAAAATAACTTTTTTGTTTGTTAATGCATATTTTCGGGTTGAAACATCAACTGTTTTGTAGAATATCCATCTTTCTGGCTTCAAAATCCAACTGTATTGTTTAAAATTCGTCGTTTTTGGTCGAAAATTCTACTATTTTCGTAAAAAATTTAACTATTTGGTTAAAAATTGAGTTTTTAGTTGAAAATAAAAATGTTTTCTAGAAAATTCGCCTTTTTAGTTTAAAATTTCAACAATGGTCTCTTTGATTTGCAAATCCATCTGTTTTGGTAGAAATTATATCTTTTTTGCTTAAAAATTCAACTGTTTGGTTAAAAATTAATCTGTACTGTTTGAGGATTCTACTAATTTTTAAACATTCCTTGTTCTTTGTTGTATTCAACTGTTTTTTATTTAAAATCAAAATCTTTTTTATAAAATATCAAGTATTTATTTGTTGGTTATCAATTCACCTTTTCAATTAACTTGGTCTGATTGTGATTCAAGTATAAAATATTTTCTTTTTTGAGGTATCAGATAAAATATTTTTCGTTAATAATTAATCATAGTTGAAAATTCAACTATTTTGTTTCAAATTAATTACTTTGTCTTCAAAGTTCACTTATTTGGTTGTAAATACAACGGTTTGGTTAATAGAAATATTTTCGTTTCAAAATATTTGATTAAAAAGTCATACTTTTATGTCTAAAATTCAGCTGCTTTATAAAAAATTCGTCTTTTTGGACTGAATATTCATATTTTTTTTTGCTGGAACAGTTCTTGGTTGAAAATTTAACCATCCTCTAAAAAGAATCGTTTATTCGGCTTGAGGATTCGACTGTTTGTTTAAAAATGCATCTGTTAGTGCTTGCAGCTAATTCTTCTTCTTCTTATTATTATTATTATTATTATTATTATTATTATTATTATTATGTTTTTATATTCTAGTATTTGGATATATATTTGTCTATGGAGGTTGAAAACTCAACTATTTGGTTTAAAATTCGTCTATTTTGCTTTAAAGTTCGACCATTTATTGTAAATGCAACAGTTTAGTGTGAACGAAAAAGTGGAGGCGAGAAAGTTTTCAAAATAGCGTCTCGTAGTTTTTGAACGGCCCTCAACCAAAATCTATCTGTCTTGAAAACAATTGTAATCAGTAAAAAGATCAAAGGTACTTGGTTAAACGCAATTAAAATTTTTCTAACTTAACTGGATTACACAAATTTGATATGCAAAATTGTTTATGCAACTTGTACTATATTGTGCGTATAAGCAAATATGTTTTCATGCATGCGTTATTAATTGAATTGCACTGAAAATTGAAGGGAGTTGTTCCTAACATGAATTATCGTTGTCAGCTGTTTTATGTTGCAGATGCCATATCACGGTCACGTGACTCTGAACTCCAATGAGATATTTCCGAGATATTTCTCTTTTAGAGATCATAAAGTCCGGGTTTTATCTCTGCGAACTATCACCGTTGCATCTAGAATTTGTAATTTTTACTTTCGAAAAAATGTGTAATTACAAATAAGAAATAATAAGATATAAAATGAACCAAAACCTACGAATTCAAATGCATTTTTTAGGCAGATACATTTAAATTCATGACTGTGAGAAAAAGATTGTATAGAGATTAATGAGATATTGTTGGATTGGAATGACGAATTGAAATTCTTAAAATGTGTGATATAAAAAATAAGTTGAGGAACCACTGTCTGAATGGCAGACAATGAACTTTCTATTTCTGGTTTCACTTGAACACAGACAACGTAAATTATGATTATGAAAGACGTCAATTTCATTTAAATATTTTTTACCTCGAAACAAAGAATTCAAATTAAAGTTTGAGTACAACTAACCTGAATTTGTGAAATAAATAAGAGATGTGATAAAAGGTAGTCAGCTACTGTTCAAAAATATAAACATTGCTTTTCGCAATTTTATTGACTCTAAATATGTTTCAAGTAAACGATTTAAATAAATAAAAGTGCAATATTAATTTTGCTATTACATAAACGTCAGAAAAGTTAATTAAAAAGCAATTTTAGATCTTTAAGCTTCTGAGCTGAAAAATATCGTCCTGGAAAATGGTCGTGTGGATTTCGTTGATTTATGTAGTGGAATTAATGACTGCTTCCAGATTAATGAAGTGCAATTAATACCCTATTATTTCAGGACTTGAAATAGATTATTTCAAGACAATTTAACTGCTCTCGGAATAGCAAACTTTTCTGATAAGTTTACGTGTACAAGGCGTGCCCCAGAAAGGTCAATTTAATTTTCTTTCCTTCTCCAGGGAATGTCCAACGTTGTATATTGAGGAAACTTCCTTTGAAAGTTTTTTAGGAATGTGAAACTGTCTTGAAGTTTAATAAAATTCTTTATTTGATCACATTTATTTCCGGGTTTCTCGCCCGCTAAAAATTCCTGGTTCTTTCTTGGTTTCCCTGTCCAGTGACGACCCTGTTTAATTGAAAGTTAGAAAGCAATATTTTCCGTTTTGATAAACGTCTCTAGATGACCAATAATTAAGAATTTTCATTGAACTGAAAGTTGATCACAAATCAAGATTGTCTCACTTCTCTGTTACAAATTTATCATAAATCTTTCTTTCTGTCATGAGATTGTAATGTTAGAATAAGACTCGACCACGCCTATACAGGAACATTGGCGGATGAAGGATGCTGCTAACGCTTCTTGTAAAAGAGAGAAAGGCCGACCTCCTTTTGACGCGTTGCCTGCTCCATGCCAGATCAATAATTACTCGCATTAACTTTGGAATTGGGTTCGACGTTATAACTCGATACCAAGGAGCCCAAGGCACCCAAAGAGACCAAGAAATAATATTCAATTTCTTACAGAAATATGACTCTATACAGTACAGTGGTATACCTTGGAGAAAGTTATTCTCCTCTTCAGAATGCGTCCGAGTCATCCTTTCAATTTTGATTCCGCTTTCAATTTTTCAATGTATCAAGATCAGATCACCAAGTCTGAGATTAAACTCAATGTCGAGTTCAATTGCAAAACGTGGGATGTAACTATAGATTACAGAAGCATTTTGCCTGAATGAACCCAAACGGCGTAGCTAATGCGCTTTTAAACTGCAGTTCAGGCTCGTTTAGTTCCGCAAGGTGCATTGTTTCAAATGCAAACGAACTTCACAAGCTTGTTTAATAATTTAGAAAACGTGAGAGAAAATTGCGGCAAGAAAATAAAACTCTTTTAGGCTATATTTTTAAATTTTAGGTTACAAAACTTCCATGAATTACTGGAGGATGATTGTTGAGGGATTCGTAAGGTTTTTAAAACTCTCAACCCTTCTTACATAATATTTTATATGTTTTACTCGATATACTAAAAATTTATACATTTTTTTCGTCATTAATGAGATTTTAAAAGATTTGAAAGACTTCCAGTAGTTTGAAAATATTTCCACAGAATTCAAGGGTTTGAAGGTATTTTAAAAGACTAAAAATTATTTCAAAGAATTACAAAATATTATACGGAATTTAACGAGGTTTCACGTATTTCAAGCACTTAAATCTGGTACAGGTTTTTTAGTTAGAAATATATTGCTAGAGATATATAGCTCAAGTTGCAATACAGTCTAGGTAAAACTGCAAAACTAGATAGATAGCTGAGATAAATAAGCCGCCTATGTTCTGCGGATAGAAAATTTAAAAGAAAATTTTATCACCGTTAGCTAAACAGTCTAGCACTCATGATAAAACAGCATGGCTCCTCTAATTGAATTGCTCGCGCCGCTGCGCAGTAATATTCTATGGCACCTATGGATGCTCAGTAGTCTTTTTGGCCCTCCTAAAATACCTCCAGAAATACGGACCATAACTTATTTTCATACACTGGAACCTCGATTTATACAACTCAACTGGCGCAACTCATGCCCTAAGCGTGCGGTCCTCATGCGGTTTGTCACGATTGACTGAACATCGCCTCTCTCCTCAACCAGCAGCTGCTCTCGTCACAAAACTGCGAAGGGGTTTTCAATAATTTCACAGGATTTCCTGAGCTTTTTAAGGTTTTCACGAGATCTCAAAAAATTTCAAAATATTTCAAAGAATTACAAACGTCTTAGAGTATTCCAACGATTCCAGAGGACAGAATATCAATTTCTGAAGTGACTTTACAATATTTTAAGGGACTTAAATAGTTTAATCAGATATCTAGAGATTTACTGGATTTCAAATAATTTTAATAAATTTTAATGGATTATAAGGAATTAAAAAGGATTTTTGCGGCTTTCAAGAGATTTTAAGCGATTTTAAAATATATTTAAAAAAGAGTGATGAGATTTCTAACGATTTTAAAGGATTTCATGTATCTCAAAGTATTTTATCGAATTTTGAATCATACCAGGGCATTTTTAAGGATTTCAAAGTTTGAAAGGAACCCAAAGGGATTTTATAAGATTTCAAAATATATCAATAATTTGAAATGGGTTTTGAAAGATTTGATTATATTTCAAGAGATTTTATGAGATTCGGAAAGATTCCCGCGGGTTTTAAGGATTTTGAAGATTTTAAAGATTTAAAATAATTTCGTAAGATTTCGAAGGATTTAATAGAACTTAAGGGATTTCCTTACAATAGAAAGGATTTTAGGATATTTCGAGAAGTTTTAATGTTTTTTCAAGAAAGTTAACAAACTGTAAGGAATTTCAAAAGTTCCAAAATATTCCCACGGATTTTATTGGATTTTCAAAGATTTTAACAAGTCTCATAAGATTTCGAAATATTTTACGAAACTCCAAGGATTAACTGATTTTAAGAAATTTTAAGGAATTTAAAAAGAATATAAAGAATTATTATGGAATTTCGAAAATTTCAAGTGGTTTCAATGATTTTCAGTTCCTGAAAGGTTTTAAGGAATTTCAAGAAAGTTCATTCGTTTTAAAGGGATTTTAAGAGATTATATGATATATTAATGAAATTCAAAGGATTTCAAAGAGTTTTCACGCGATTTAAAAAAATGTATTGGATTTATAATGTTTTTTAAATAATTCACGGGATTTAGAAAGATAGCAAAGATTTTCAGATATTTCATAAAATTCATCAAATATTGATTTTCGTAATAAAAAGCAATACATAAAAATATAAATTTAAGTATACTTAAATGCATAAACGAACCTCAATTTAGAAAAATTTTCGAAGTTTAATTTAAAAATTACATATAATGAAGATTTTTCCGCTTCCGAAAAAAAACTCGAAATGTCCTTTTTTTAACAAATTTTTGTTTGTCACGTTTGACTATAAATCGACGTAATATATCCAATTCTTGGAACCTTTTCATGACATTTACTGAGAATATTATAAAGGGCGTTCTACGGCATTTAGAGTAAATAATTAATGTTTTTGATTACAAAAAGAAGTTTTAAATTTTTACCTGAGACTTTGCATAAATCATGCATTCATATCTTTAAGCCCATGACGAGCCGAGCGAATTTGAAGCAAAAAAAAGTTTTAGCGGATAAGTTGTTCAGAAAGGTATAAATATGTTTTTTAAGAAATAAATTATTCAAAAGAAATTACCATTCAGAAGTTATGAAGGCCTTATTTCAACCGCGCAGCCCGTTCACGTGGAAATGCAACTCGCTCAATACGACGTTGTATCGTTTATCAGTCGGAATTATAAGTATTTTTATTGTCAGTATTTTTAAAGATCGAGGTAAAAAAAATTTTTTAAAGAAATATAATTTACCATCAGCAGTTTAGTCCTTTAAATTCAGATATACCTGCAAAAAACGGCCCACACGACCGAGAGGAAATCGTCATATTTTTTAATGATTATTTATTTTAAATAATTTCTAACGCAGAAAATATATTTATACCTTTCTAATGAAAGGTCCATCTAGAAGTTTTTTTATCCAAATGTCTTCGACAATACATGCTATGAACGTTTTAAATGCATGATTAACGCAATGTCTCAGTTAATAATGCATAACTTTATTTTAAAGAAACATTTTCCTATATTATTTACTCAAAAAGTAGTAGAACATCAAAATTTGTTTTACATAGAAAAATATTTGAATAAAGTTTCCTATTAGAATATATACTTTTAAATTAAAATTCAAGACTTGTTTGGAAAGAGTCCAGTGGCCAACGCCGCGCCGTTTAGCGTGAAACATTTAATTATAGAATCCGGCCACTCAACTCAACTCTAGTTAAATACTTATTATTTACTTTTAAGCGAAGTTTTTAGTAGATGAAAAAAATTTTTCTTTAAATATATATTCCCTACAATATATAAATAATGCAATGATTTATGAAAGTTTAAACAAAGCTGTTTCTTTTACTTTGTCTCAAATAATTAAACTTAACACTTTTAAGGCCAAAAGTAAAGAAAAAATGGCCTTTTTCAGTTAAAAGTTCAAAACAAAAAACTTTTTTTTGTTTAAAATCGTATTAACCCTTAGGGTTTAATTTTAAAATTTCTAAATAGATTCTGTTTTCGGTGCCTAGACAATTTCAAATTAAAAGCGTTTGAAATTAAATAATTTTGATATAGTAATAATAGACAATTTCTAGATGTTTTCAATTTTAAAATTCCTAAATTATTAATTGTACATGTACAATTTTCTAATATAAATAGTTTTTAATTAAAGATTCAGGGAATATAACTATTAAAAATTTATTAATAGTTGACTAATAATATTTATGATCTCCAGATACAGCATGTCTGACTAATAAGAAATAATCAGTCTTTAAATAATTTAACTTGTTTCAAACATTTTGTGTTAGTGAAGAATATATCGTCCGACAAGGAACATTCAAGAAACTGTATGCTTTTTGCAATCCAATTGAAAAATTATGATTGTTATCTTTCTGAAATCACTTTTTACACGTTTTACGTATCAGCACACCTTCTTTTAACGATTAGAAAATTATTTCGGTCACCTCAGCTGCATTTTTTTCAATGGTAATGCAAAGAAAATTCATTGTCTCAAACTTTCTTTGTCGGACGCCAAGTTATTGATTATTTTTTAGGTAAAGTCAGCAGGATCGCCACATTATATATTGTGCTTGAAAGCTTAAGGTTGACTCTTTAAATCTACCTTAGAGCGGGAAACAATTCCAGTTAAACCAAAAGGCACCGAATTAATTTCTAGACCTAATAGTTTATGGTTTTAATATAAAAAAATAAACAACCAAGGTCAGATCGCGCGTGCATTTTATTTAAACGATTTTTTACATAATTTTGATTTAAATTATAATAATTGATTTTTAAATTATTTTGATATATTTTAATGAATTTTTACAATTTCCGAAGATTTCAACGGCTATGAAAGACATAATATTTTTTAGGTATTTGAAATATTTTAAGTTATTTTATAAGATTCTAGAGATATTTCAGAGATTTCATTTTAACCAATTGTAGAACTCTTAATGCTGAAAAATGTATTGTTCTGTATTTTTAAATACTTTATGTTTTAATAGTAGAAAATAAAAATTTAGAGACGTCGACTCGCTTTTGCATTTTTAACGGGCGTTTTTTTATGTAAAAATGTAATGAAGAATTTTAATTCAATTTCCATCTGATAAATTTTTAATAATTTCCACGGGTTTCAAAAGTTTCAAGGGATATGAATGAATCGAAAAATTGCAAAGTATTTGAAAGATTTTAAGTTATTTTAAAAGATAATAGCAAACTATACTCTCTAGCAAAGGCGGACGATGTAGTTCTGTTAGCAGATGATGAGAAGGGTATGAACCTAATGATGAAAAGGGTATAAGCCTAATGATTAGAATCTTCGAAGAGTATCTGGGAGCAAAAGATTTGACGGTGAACGTAGATAAGACAAAGGTGATGTGCTTCAGAAACAGAAATTGCAAAATAAATTACGTTTGGAAGATGAACGGACAAAAAGTGGAAATTGTGGAGGAGTTCTGTTACCTACGTTTTTGGTTGGAGGCAGAAGGGGGAAAGGAGCTGCAGGTGAGGAAAATAATTGAATGTGCGAGTAAAGTGATGGGCTAAGTATAGGGTATAGGAAAGAGAAGTTTTAATGACGATTGGAGGATGAGGGTCTAGTTATTTGATGCGTTGGTTTTGGCGGTGTTGTGGTATGGAGTGGAGGTCTGTGGATGGATAAAGTATAGGAAAGTAGAAAGCATGCATGAGAGTTTTCTGAGATGGGTAATGAGGTCAGCTGGAGTGTCCTAGGTTGCATGTTAATAGAAGAGTTAGAAAGGGTACAAATGGTAACTAAAAAAGTAAAGAGAGCCTGGAGGTTTGAAGAAAAGCTAAGAAGGCGAGAGTCAATTTAGGAATTTCAAAATGGGAGGAAGAAAGGAGAAAGATGAGAAGGGTTTGCAATATACGAGAGGATTTATGGAGTGGATTTATGGAGTATGTGGATACGAAATGGAGTCATGGGTACATGCATTAGAGAGATGTACAGGAGAGGAATATAGACCAGTTGAGTGTGGATGAGTGTGTAAGATAGATTTTGGATGGTAATAGACAGGGAGTGATGTGGATGAAGAAATTGGTAGAAGTAAGGGAAAGCAAGGGAGTTAAGTTAGACTGAGAATGGAATTGTAAATACATGTACAGGGAGCGGAGGCTGTAAAACCCATGAAAGGGAGAGAAACATACATCATTCATAATACAAGTTATTTTAAAAGATTACAAAGAATTTAAAGAGATTTTAAACTACTTTTAATTTTATTTTGAGCGCATTAAATAGCCTTGTTTTAATTTTCCATTAAAAGTATTAATTAGCGTAAGGATTGTTCATTTGACAAATATAATGTTTTCTCGGAATTTTTTATATCGTCATAAATGGACTTTCAACGAACTAATTATATCTAATTTATGAAAATAAATTCTTATAAAAAAGATTGTTTCTTCTTTTCTAAATGCAAAAATAAATGTTTAATCTTTACCGTATTTCCCCCCTTTTTGAGCTCTTTTTGTGCTCTGATCTCTGATATGATTAAAAAGAAAACATTTAAATTATAATCATTTCAAGGTTATGCCTTTTCAATGTCTTCTGCAATTTAATCTTCTCGGCAGAATGATTGTTGGTAATTATCCTCCACTTTTAGTACAAAATCTAGAAAATTACAACTAGTCGTCTACTTTTATCCCAAAGCTGATATTACGTTTCTTTGCGTTGCAATTAAATAAATTCGAAACATTGTAAAAATATCAGTTTAATATAATAGTACAGCAATCTCATCATCATTATGATCATCACCTACAGAATTATCATCATCATTATCACAATCATCGCGTGTCGCGACACGAGCCATACGATATCTGGAGTGAAACGAACCTAACGAACTGTAAAGCGAACGTGGATTATGCAGTAATTTCTAATAATTCGGACGAACTGTGAGATAGACATGGGAAATTTTCTCATTCCGGATCTCCCAGCGGAAGCTATGGCTCGCATGGAAGATCCGGTGTCGGAAGGAAAGTCACGATGACTTTTTTTCCATTATATTCGCGTTCTTTTCTCACAAAGGAGTGATTTCATTAATTGCGTAAGTCTTTTTTATGGTGAGGGGGAGTCTAGAAAATGTTTAAAATCCTTATTTAGGGGAACGAGTGGGGCTATAGAGATCATTCACGAATACGTGATACCTTTAGGGGGAAAGGGTTCTCTCAAGGTATAATTCTCCATGATAAAAACAATTTATGAAATTTTTTAAACACCACGGGTGTTATTAAGAGGGGTAATTTCGGACATGTGGGGTAAATTCGGACATTCCTTAATTGATAGTTTAAATTACGTACGATAGTTTTATCCAGAAACTGGAATCAGTGTTAGCTTAACTGGTTCTAGATTCTGGTCAAAACCACCTTTTAGATGTATACATTAATTTGGTGCTTTTACTTTTATGTATTGCAACTTTCGGTTATTCTTGATTTTTTCCTCGCCCTGAGGTAGTTTTAAAGGGCGACACTTTAGCTGTAAAACACAATATAAGATGTGGCGGCCTGAATACAATGGCGCCCGACAAGGAAGAAACATTTAAGACATTGCATTTTTTTTTCATTAAAATTTTTAAAAATGCAGCTGTGGTGATCGTAATTATTTATTAAGCCGTAAGAGAAGTTGCGGTTACACATAAATCATCTAGAAAGTAGTTTTAGAGATTTCACAACAGCTATTTTTAAATTGGAATGTAAAAAGAACGCAGTATCTCAAACGCTCCTTGTCGGACGCGATTGTATTCGCTTATGATTTTTTAGATTAAATCAGCTGGTCCGCCACCGATAAAGTTTTGTGTAAAAGTTTTTATTTCGCCCTTTAAAATTACATCTGCACGGAAAAAATGCAAGTTCAATCAAGATTTATAAGACATTAAAATAAAGGAACCGAATTAACTTGTAGACCTAATAATTTAAATTATCACTAAAGGAATGTTCAAATTGGGCCCACACGTCCAAAATTAAATCATTTGACATAATCGTAGATAATCTTTTAGTATACCTTTAAAACGAGTAAGCTTCTTAGAAATCCCTTAAAATCCTTTCGAAACTGCGGATATCCATTAAAATCATTTCAATTGCCATGAAATCCTTCAAAATATAATGACCCTTGACTTCTTTTGTAATATTTTGAAATCTCCTAAATCCCTCAAAATCCCTATCAATTTTTTGCAATCGAGGAAAATCGTTCTTAATTCCTTAAAATCCTTTAAAATCCTCAAAAATCGGCCAAAAACCTTTAATATCTCTTGTGATCCTTTGGAATCGTTTGAAATCTCATCAAATCCGTTAAAATCCTTTTAAATCTTATTACATGATCTTCGAAATCCTAATGAAATCTTCCCCAATCCTTTAAAATTATTGAAAATACTTCGATATCTTTCAAAATCTCATGCTTTCTTTTGCAATTTTTTAGAAATATTTGTAAATCCTTTGGATTTTTTAAAAATCCTTTTTATTTTAGGAAAATCATTCTCAATACTTTGAATTCCCTAAGAATCAGTCGAAATCCTTTTCGTGATTCTTTGAAATTGTGTGAAATATCTTAAACCTTTAGACATCCCTTTAAATCCCTCTAAATCCCTCTAAATCTTTTGAAATCTCGTCCATAGTGAAAATAATTAATATAA
>NC_046663.1:90720310-90744134 GCF_010883055.1 Belonocnema kinseyi | reverse complement strand
ATATAAAAGCTCACGTTAGAAGGGGTGGGGGGTAAATTATCTCATGAATCCTTGCAATAAGGAAGGTAGGGTCTAAATTTCAAAAATTATTGCTAGGTAATTAATGAACGTTCCCTATAATCGAGAAATGTCATAATTCTTCTCATGGATAGAAGAAGAGTATTTGAAGATCAAATACGATATTAGCAAACGAAAACATTTTTTTTCCAATTTGTAGTTGGCGGCAAGAAATATCAAATAGATTTTGATAAAATTTAAGAATTATTAAATCGTTCTAATTCATTTTTAGTTTAAATTTCGTAACTTATTTTAAATTGGAAATATTCCAGTTATTCTAAGAATTCAAAAATAAAAAAATGTAACTTTTTGCTAATGAAGTATTTCAGTTTTATAAAACTATAATTCTTTAATATTAGACAGTGTCGAAAATGTCAGGATTTGATAAGTTATAGTAAAATAAGCTTTAAAAGTAATTCTAGCATTAAATGATTACCGAATATCCAAAATAAAACACTATATTTCTATTTACGAGATTTATATAGTTGAATTTTCAATTTCATATCATGCTTCATATTAAACTAAAGATTATGAAAGTTTCTATGCATCATAATTAGAAAATAAATTAAATTTTAAATTTTACAGTTGTATTTTTATTTTTTCCAGTCTTAATTCATAAAACGATCAATACTATCAAAAAGAAAATGCTGACCCACTTTCAACTTTTAAAACTTATTTTATTAGAAGCTATCAAATCCTAAAATTTGTAGCACTGGTTAGTATTACGCATTTTTCCGTAAGACTAACATTAAAAGTTAAGACATTTTTATTTCAAGAGTCATTTGACACTTTTAGAAAGACTAGAGTTAGCCATAGTTAAATTTTCTAACATTAAAAATGAAATGCTACCTTTCAAACTTTCAAGACTTATATCTTAAAATCTTCAATTTCATATGATTAATCAGAGGAAAAGTTGTAATTGAATAAAAGTATCTTCCTCTTGTCAGTTTCTTTTTGAACCACCTGAATATATTTTTCACACAAACATAATTATTTGATAGTGACCTTAGGTGAAGTTTGTTATACAAATATAAGGTTTAATACAAAAAGATTCATTTTTAGACAAATAAAAATCCTCTCAACCTTAAATTTAAGAGGATTTGTTACATTTCTCTGAGTGATGCTTCATAAAAGGTTAAAGATTATGCAAGTTTCTAACTCAAAATTATAATATTTACTGTTATTTGGTAATGTTTCATTATATGGTTCTGCATCGTTAACTCTCCACGAGAGCAAACACATAATATCCACAAAACTTCTTACTCTATTTAATACATGCAAAAGGATCATTTCTTCTTGCTGATTCAAGATTAGAATGCATATGCTAAATATAATATGGTTTTTTTCTTTGTGGTAGTGAAATGCGATTTTTCTGCTTTCCACATTATTCCTATATTGGTCACTAACATTCTCGCGCCGTCACTCGTTACAAAAGAACTTCTCGACTGTGAAATGACTTGGCATTCAAGTGATTTGCTTCTTTAAACAACAGCGGGTCATCGGGCTATTGTATAATATTTGCTGACAAGTTAATGCGATTTTTCAAGTGCCTAAAAACTCTATGCTAATTTATTACTTATTACATTACGCAATTAGACTGCAATTGGATTTTAATCCCAATTGCTCACATTAGTATTTCTTGAAAACATTAAAGAAAATGCTCAAGTATATTGCCAGTAAAAAAACTTTTAGAAATCAGTAGAAAACTAAATGTTCTTAAGATGGTATAAATAGAAACTTTGAGTGAAGTATTTTTTCGCATACTCTATAGTAATTGAAATTTATATACAATTAGATCTCAAAAAGTCTATTTGGAGCCCGAAAATTATTTCTTTAATTAAGAGACACGTTTTACTGGGCCTTGTTTATTTATATTTTTAAGTATTACCTTATTTAGAACAAAACCTAGACAAAGATTTAACCAACTGAAATTCTACTTGGTGGTCTAAGGAATTCATCATTATGTGAATAAGTGCTGCGTCCAACCTAATGAAAATAGTTTTTTAATAATAAGATCACTTATTTAGATTTAATCCACTTGACATATGAGGTCTAGCTTCAAGGTAGTATCACAAAAAATGTCTAGGCTACTTTCTTGTCTAGAAAAAGTTACATTAAAATCACAATTGAGCTAGATAATTGTTCTACGTGCACCTAGCTTTTGAAATATAGTAGCTACTCTGATTAAATCTTTCACATTTCAACTAGAAAGTGGTTAATTTTGTACGAAAAAGAAAGGTATTCTATCATAAAGTTCTGTTTACGACTTTACTTTCAGGGTGAAGTAATACACAAAGTGTCAGTAATCCATAGTTTTCATTTACGACAAGTAATAATTAAATTCAATGTTTACGAATCAAATTTCACTCGTATTAGCAAAGATGAAAAAGAAATTTACGCGATTTTGTGTACCTATAAATTAGCCTGTAATCGTAGATATATTTCATGCAGAAATCATTTGAGACTTTCATAAACATAGACTTTTTTCACCCGTTTTTGTTTAAACCGTCGATATTAATTTTTTCCCGAATACTAGAAAAGCAACAAGATCGTTAAACTTTCAAACAGCAAGAATTTTTCTATTTTAATACATCTATAGATTAATTGGATTGAAGTATTTACGTTGTTAGGTGTTACTGATAACGATCTGCTTTCCTGCTTGCTCGAACTAGTTTATATGGAACAGAGTCTCTTTTAGAAGGTCGACAACATTCACTGGAGAATACTTTTTCAACACACATATTGACTCCAATTATCTGACGCAAAACTGTAATTCTGTATCCATTTTTTTCTGCAAAATAAGAAAATCTTGTTCACGAAGCTCAAAGACTCAGAGAAAAACGAATTTCATTGTTACATTCCTGTAATAATTTCATCAGTTAAAAGACATAACTTTACATTCTTACAGTTACTGTTTCTTTTTTAATTATTAATTAGAATGGGAGAGAGTGATGATTACTTAATACAGCATGTATTTAATTACACGTTATTTTCTACTGGTCATTACTGACAAAATTACAGTGGATGTTAAATTAGCAAGTAGATTTTTAGTTGCAGATACCGCATGCATGTAAAATACTATGGTGGAACACACCTCTCAAGACTAGAAACCATTTCTTGAAAGAAAGAAGGGTCTGGTTAAAATTATCCGTGATTTTCACTCTAAAACGCAATTTCCAGTTAATCAAATATAATGTTCTTTTAATTGGGCTCATACAAAATTCATAATAATGTAAGATTTGATATTGCAAAGAAAATTTTATATTGCAACAAAGATTCGAAACGCAGCATCATTCGTTCATTTCACTTTTCATTTGACCAAAGTCGTGTCACCAATTGTTACTACTGCGCATTAGGTGGTGACATCTTTTTCTCTTTCTATACTTCGTCCCGACCTTATCCCCGTTGAAAACCACAGGACCATTAGAAATCTCGACATCCTAAGTGCGGTTTATTTATTATCACGGTAATGAACAAAGCTTCGTAGATTACGTGCAAAATGGAACGACATTATTGTGGTTAACGTTCCCTTTCTTTTGTCACAATTCATCTTTGTTGAACTTGTAAATGTTCTCACAAACTTGAACAACGACTTCTAGCACGAGTTAGCTTGACTATTTCCTGTTTCTTATGACGTATTTGAGAGAATTTGCCGAAAATTAATCGGAATTGAGAGTGATCTATTAGCATTATCTATAACTAGTGACAGTAGTTAATATTTTGAAAGAAGAATATTTAATAAAAATTGAATGGTTTTTACAGAATGTTGGGAAAAAGTTGTTGCCCGTATTCATCGGACTGATATTTTGGGCACAAAATGGTGCGACCGAGAGGTGGTCTCGACAAGTGACCAACAGTGAATGGATACCTCTGGCAAATCCTAGAAGTAATCAAAGAAGCCAAAGTCAGCTGAGCGAAAATGGAGGTCGTTTGCCACCTGAATCGCAGCTAGGTCGATCTTCACAATTATCACTTGCACCTCCTCTTCAGCAGCAGTATCAAGATCAGTTATTTCAGCTTCAAAAAACACAAGAAAGCATCCAAAAACTTTTACATCTTCAAGAACAACTCAGAGCTCAACAGCAGTTGCTACAGGTACAGCCACTAAATTAAAAAGTTAATTACCATAAAATTGAACAAAATTAATTTATTATATTTTTCTTTCTTCACTAGTCTCAGGCCTACCTGCCCAGTGGATTTAGGAATCCGGAACAAGAGAAGCAGGCACTCCACCAGAGCACAATAGCAAATCTCCAAGCAATTCCACAGCTTGCACCAGAGGTTCTAGTACCCCCAGTTCCAGGATCAGAAGCACTTCCACCAGTATTTTCTGCTCAGAATTTCCACTTAGATGGTGGTAAACCACAAAAATTAAGAGGCCATGTTCCTCTCCATACACTGGATCGGGACCAAGATGGTATTGACGAAGATCGAATAAATGCTGAACAGGATGCTGGATCTCCAAAAGATTATCTCAGACAGGATGCTAATTATGAAGCTTCCAAGCATCTGAAGGAGGAGAACAGCCGATTAAACTTCGTAACACCGTCACCAGGACAAAATGGAAACGAAGAAGAGGTAATATTATTCAAATTTGATTAGAGGATTCTTAGATAGAAACGTATTATCTTAGTTCTTTTTAACAGAATAACATCTTTTCAGATTCAGCTAGTCTATGTTCCAGCTGAGACACTTGCTCAAAGGGGTCTCTCAAAAAATCAAAAGGGACGTATCCAAAAACAGTATCTTCTTCGACAGCAAAACCGAAAGGATCAAGGAATTCAGCATACCTCGCCGAACCCTAATCAGAGAAATTTTGCTCGTGAATTATTATTGCAGTTGCAGCGTAATCAAGAAGAAAAAAATCAGTTTTTCCAGGATGAAAGGAATAAAGAGATTGCAAGATTGAATGAAGAACAGAAGGAGCTTGATAGACAGGCAAAGGTTCACCAGGAGGCTGTTCTCAGGGAACAAGCATTGCACAGACAAAGAGAGGCAGAAAAGCAAAAGAAGGAACTTGAAAGACTAGAGGAGGTAGCCAAACAAAAAGAGTTGCAAAGACTACGTGAAGCCAGGGAAAAACAGGAACAAGAGAGAAGAAGGCTTGCAGAAATGAGGGCAAAGGAGGAAAAACGAAGAATGGAACAAGAAAGGCAAGAAGAACTTGCAAGGATTAAGGAAATAGAAGCTCAAAGGGAAGAAGAACGGCAGAGGGATTTAGAAAGACATAGAGAATTAGAACGTCAGAGAGATTTAGAAAAACAACGTTTAGAAGAAGAGACTCGTCGGAATGAATCTTACGCACTTCAAAGTCTCTCTCACTTCAGAGAGCACAATCGGGATGAAAGACCAAATGCACAACCCTTGATTCGTGACCCACAGCATCATCAGCACCTGACAGAAGTTACAAAGAATCTGAATAGCAACAGAAGACATAGGCTACGGCCAAAAATTTATCAACATCAGGATGCAGACTATCAAGACGAGATGATCACCACAACCCAACCATCACCCAACCAACCACCTCTATCCGTTTACATGGGTACAGCTCTAGATACTCGAGAAATTAAAGTAACAGATGTTCTACAACTTCTCAAAGGCGCCAAGACGATAGAAGTTCTTGATAATGTTGGACCTAATGTACCAAAAGTGTTTGTAGGTCCAGCTTATCTTGATCCTCCATCTGGATACGCGAAATTTGACTTGCCATATCTATCGTCAATCGAACATAATCGAGTTGAAAGAAAAGTGGACAAACTGCCCTTTTTTGTTGCCCCTCTTAGCTTCGAACCTCCTCCTGGTTATTCAAAAATCCCATTCCCAGCCCCTCACATTGGATCCGTCGTTGTCAACACAATTGATTTAAATTCCGAAGGAGAGAGATACGAAGACAATCGAAATCCTAGCCCATCTTCATTGATAGAACCCAATTCCTACGTTCTCAGTAGTCAACAGACTCCTAGTTATGATACAGCATCAACGCCCTCGTATAGTCAAGAAACGTTTGGTTCCACAAGGTACAGTGAACCTTCAACATCTAATGAACAAATTTCAACGAAATTGAAGTATAAGTTCTTCACAGAGGATAAACCTTCAACTCAATATTACCAGGAAAGGAAAACTCCTTCAGTAGTGACAACATCGACCTTTGAAGATGGAAGACGTTTAAAACATAGAAATCACTTTAGTACGATACCAACAACAGCTAGTTATCGCGAGTCCAGTTATGTAACTCCAAGCTATCAACCAAATTTACCTCAGAGCACTTCTAGGTACCAAGAAGATTTTACTAGTGTCTCGGAAACTCCATCCGGGGAACAAAATTACGATCCTCAATTAGAGCTAATAAATCAAGAGCAAGAACAGCAAATGTATCAGAGTCAATATACTGTTGGGCCTACCGGACCCAGCATTGGCAATACTTATTATACGAATTCGTTTGATCATGCCAACAGAGAGATTGTTAGTCCAAGTCAGTATAATTTACCTTCTGAATTGCCAGCTATATCGCCACAACTGCCTGGATTAGTGAATGCTTTGATAGAAAAGCATGATGACATCCCTCCTTTGACGACAACTACTTCAACAACTACAACTACGACGACAACTACTGAAGCAGCTACAACAACTGCTCGGAGCCGAGGAAGACAGAGGTGAGACGAGTTTGAAATTAGTTTAGGCGATAATTTGCCGAAAGATCTTTCCAATTGGAACCTTGGGCTTGGGTAAAATAACAACCGATAACCATGCATTTAGTTAGAACCACTGTTAGTGCCATCATATATTGTTAATCTAATACGTCAGATTTAATAATCACCATCACTTAATATTCTATTTTTTTACTTCAGGGGACGAGTTGTTCCTACCAGAGCCCCAACATTATCGCCACCAACAGGTAAGTCGACAGTAGATAGAGCTCGAAGACCGTTGACCAGATCTAGAACCCGTTTGACCACTACCACGGAAGAATACCATGAACCATCTTATGAACCAACGAAGGGTAAGATCGAAGATACCACATCAAGGTACACGGAACCAGATACTCGCAGACATCCTACTATTAGGAGTCAAAAATACAAAGGTCGCGATGAAGAAAAGATCCAATTCGAGGTACTACCAACTTAAAAACATTACCTTACACATCCTACTTGCTCTGGTTACCCATTATAAAATCACTTTTTACAGGATTCAAGTCATTCAAAAAATATACACGCCAATGATCACAGCACATACGAGACTATTTCAACTAGGGAACAAGCTTCAACCCAACAAGGAACACATTCTAACTCTCCCGTTTATCAAAGGAATGATTATTCCCCTACAACAGCTCCAATTGATAACTACTCTCGAGATGATGTTGTTCAAGATCAGCCCATGAGTGATATTGAATATACCAAGCAGCCAGTTTATCAACAGCATCGTCAATCTAATGGTCAATATGAATCCAGCTATCAATCTCCAGTTTACACACAACATCTGGAAAGACAGCCAGTCAACGGATTTAATTATCAAGCTCATAATAGTGACGAACAAGTATCAGCGACACCTTCCTCTCTGAGAGATTACTCATTTTATCAGAATGACAAAATTGGAAATGCAGAATATGAACCAGTGGGTACAACTGAAGTACCAGAACTTCCAAGAACGCACCATCAAGACTACTCGCATTATAATGATGCCGGTCTTCAAACCCAATCCAATTATAATGCTCCGGCCGATCACTATGAAAGAACTGAAAACATAAGGAATGAGTACCATCAGCCTCAAAGGGAGAAGCAGATTGAGTATGAAGTGCAACCAACTACTACAGAACTACCTTTGGAGGTAAGAAACTTTAATCAATGAATATAATCATAGTTGATAAATCGACAGGGTTCCAAAGATTAAAGTAGTTCGAAGAACAAAGGATCAAAATGACTAATATAATTGTATCGTCTTAATTATTTTCTACTTAAAGAAAAATCTTACATTATTTTCCAATTTTCTGATTTAATGCAGAGAATTCTATTTATATAATAGGAGATTAAACTTTGCTGAAGTATTATAAAGTCTCTTGCTAAAGTTTACGGGAAACTTTGTGCAATCGCGTGAGGAAAGCCGGGTCGATTCCGTCAAGATTCTGTCTTTGATAAACATCCTTGAAGTATTCCTCAATGACGGTCTAAAATTGTAGAGATAATCAAATCCTAAATAACTTAAACCATAAGAAATAGGATATAGAACAATATTTGGGTATTGTGGGATATATACTAGAAGAAGAAAAATTATTTTCCAGCTGACAACGCAGGTCACCACCACAACCACAACAACCACAGAAGCACCTGTTATTATCAGACAGAGAGTCAGAGCTCGTCTTGGTGGGCGAACCCAAAAAGATTCTACAGTTCAAACTCGTCCTAGAGGCTCAAATGACGAGTTCGTGAAATTTAGTGCAGTAAATCAAGATTCTGGAAGATCATCATCAAGTACCAGTAGTCGCAACAGAGACAGCACTCCGTCCCGGTTAAGGCCAAGAATTCGCCCACAATCTCGGGACTCACCAATACAAACAGAGGGTGGTTATGTGAATATTCAGGCTCCATCGCAATCCAGAAAATCCGTCAAGACATCCACGACTCCAGAAACAGTAACTGTATTTGAGGGACCAGACGCCGAACAGGATTATGGTTTCATAAGACCGCCAAGCTTCCGACCGGCACAAACCGAAGAGAAATTTCAAACTGTTTCCTTCAGAGCTGGACAAACCCAGGTGCAGTATTATTTTAAACGATTTTTCGGGTTAAATAATTTTAAGAATTTTTCTTTACACCTTTTTTGTTTTTCAGGGGCGTTTACAGAACGAACCCAGTGATTCTGCAACAATTGTAGAAACGAATCCACCGGCACAAATTTATAATAATCGTCAAAAATACCAAGCAGCTAATAGACGCCCACCTGGCCTTAAACCTTCATCACTTCGCACAACAACGATCAGGACAACGACCCCTATTCCTGAAGAGTCACCTTACACTGTGAAACCCAAGCCGAAAACTGATGAATTGAAAACGACGAAAACTCGAGGAAGAGTGCGACGACCGGGAGCCAGAAAACGACTAACTACCACGACCACCACTGAAGCTCCTGTAGACGATAATAACGAGTTACCTCTAGATGAGAATTACCCGAGAATTGTTCAAACCGTACCGCAGAGTGTCTCTAATCAACAGGCATTGTACGAACCCGACGACGAACAGCAGTATTCTAATTACAGAAATACAGCGAGTCGACTACACGAACTGTCCGGAGAAAATGTAAGATTTTCAACAGGACATTTATTCCTAAAATATTAATTTTATTAATTTAAATTTTGATTAAAAATACTTTTATTATTCACTTTAGTCTGAAGCAGTATTATGAGATCATTAATAATTCATTAACGGAGAAAGAGAAATATAATACATACTTAAACAAAATTCTACCTTGAAATTTAACTTATTTATTCTCTACTATGTTTTTTTATATTGGTTCGGTTTCGCGTACGCGGTACGTAGACATAACACGTGTAGGGGTAGAATCGATTGTCCTGATTTCATCTACTGCAATGCTCGGTTCAGTGATCCACTTTATTTTAATGCAAAAGCAATCCACTGAGTATTCTGGAACAAATACTAATAGTTTCCATATATTCTTAGATATTCTTTGAAGATTTTTTCTAAAATTTATAATAATTTTAATTCATTACGATATTTATAGAAAATTATTACAAATTTTTTTCCAATCTGACAAAGCAATTTATATTTCAGTACCCTCAGGATTTTATTTTAAACTACGGCGTTCATTCAAATCAAAATTCACGCCGAGATGAATACGATCAAACTCAGCTCGCAAGTAATTTGCCTCGCAAATACAATCATGGAGCTCGTACGACAAAAACGCATTCTCCTCGTCTACCATCATCTGATATTTACGAAGCTGAAAGTCAGTGGTCCACAAAATTGACTGGAAATTCATTTCAGCCAAGCTATTCTCTAAATGATTCAAGGGACCCAGCTCTGAAAACTGCAGGCAAAGTTAACTCTGAAAAACAATCAGACTTTCCGGAAATTATTACTGTCGGTCCGGAAGTTCAAGACTCCATCGCCGTAAAAGTCTCCTCAGACGATAAAGCTGTCTTCAATGCGGAAATGACTTCAAGTGCAGAAGCACTTATGATGGAGACCATGGAGTTTGGAAAGAAGACGAATTCTGATGAAAATTTGGAAGAGGAAGCGACTACTATTCAAACAATGCTTCCGATTTACCAGGAAAAGATGGGTATCAATTCGGAAACTACGATTAGAGATGCTTCGACTGAGAGTCTAATGGAAACCGATCTTGAAAAGATAACAAAGAAGGCGGCCGATCCTTTAACTGTTCGAAAGACTGGACACCGAAGAAGAAAAGTTCGAGTTCGTGTTAGACCTGCTGTTGAGGATTTCGTAACAGCAGAGTCTCAAAATTATGGTTCTCCTTTCAATAGTCTTGCAAGAGATTCCTTCAAACCCAGTAGATACCACCATGACTACTTTTACACTACCACTGAATCATCTCCTCCAACAACCCAAAAATCGTCCGAAAAATCAATTTTAGATGATTTTTTTCAAGAAATGTTCAAGGGAAGTGACGGACCTAACGATGAAACTACTGCAGCAACTGTCTCTTCTGATGAGATTTGGACCACAACTGTATCTCCCTCAAATTATGAGGAAGAAAGTACCACCTGGAAGGACATAGTCACTGACGTAGCACCCGTTTCAAAACCTTTGACAATTCTGACTAAAGTAGAAGCTCAACCAGTTGAAGTTCTTCGTCTCGAAAATGGGGCTAAACCAGAAGACAAATCAATGTCTCTGGCAGAAGGTGATCCTGAAGATAAATCCAGAGAAATAACAACTCAATCAGTAACTGAATCAGTGAATACATCAGATGATACCTCTTACTCAACTGAAGCCTCTCAACGAAAAGAAGAAGACACTTTTACCTACAAAAACAATTTTGACAACAATTATCAGATTGACGAAAACTTCAGTAATACCAACAGTGAATCTAAAGATCTCCAATTCTCCATGGAGGCGTCCAAGGGGTTTCAAAGTGTTGAAGGAAATCTCGAAAACGAGATGCATCATCTAGAAATTTACGGACAAGGTTTAATTACCAGTGATCAGGATTCAGTAAAAAAATCCGAATTTGCTGATAACTCCGAGGATCCTATATTGACTTTCTCTGAGGCGCACCCTAAGAACCACAGATCCGAATGGAGTGAGGTAAAGTACCCCACAGATAGATCTCTCTACGACTTTGCAAAATACGGTTCCTGGAACTATAAAAACTTAACAAATACGGACCAAATAAAGCCCGAGAACAAAGCCAAAGAAAAGGAACCTCAGGAGCTATCAGACTACGTTCAAGCAATTTTTGACAGCATCAAGAGTGCTGACGAGGAACTGAGCTCCAAGCAAAATTACACCTATCCTTCTAATGTTGGTACAGATCTAACGACTCAAGACTCAGTTGCTGATGAGTCAACACAAAGTGAGGTGACTAGAACTTATGTCAGCCCTGATTTTTCAAACCCAGATGCTGTTACAGTTCCTCCTATTTCCGAAACTACGAAATCTGATAACATAAAATCCGAGACATCAGTCAAATCAGAGACATCTGTTAAGTCTAAAGCATCGGCTAAATCTGAGATTCCAAGTCAAACCGAGGAGCTGAATTCTGGTATTACAAAGTTGGGAAAGGTCTTGAGGACATCGACAACTACGAAAGTATCGCACATGACCGAAATCTGTTATCGGGGTCGATGTGTGATGACTAGGCCAAGGAGAGAAGGTCACGCGAGATGAAGGAGAGTCACGAGATTCGATTCAAATTCACCAACGGTTCGATTCGTTGGAGGATTCGCAATTTTTAGGGCTGTGGGTGAGATCCTTGAAAAGGGAAAGAAACTTGGATTGTCACCCGCTTGTCGTGAAATGCCGTTTATAGAAAAGCAGCAAAATTATCGAACGAAGAGAGAGATAGAGACAGAAAGAGGTAGAGGGCGAGAGACAATGTCTATGATCTACTCTACTTCGTTGATATGACAGGAACTAAGCTTTGTATTTAACTAACGCATAACATTGTGTAACTTATCGCGTAAAAGGTATTCTTAAGAATATTTAATTTAACTACCCAGTTTGTAATAAATCTGTGTGTGATAAGACGAGAGAAATGTATTTTGTTAAAAAGTCGAAAAAGGAATCAGCTTCTTTCGTTTTTATTTTCCTAGAGCAGTCTGTATGGAGACGAGAGAGATTTAACTGTTTCAAGAGAGGTTTCACTCGACAGACTACTTTAAACGTAATTTTGAGGACTCCTCTTTATGAGTGGAGCACTTGGAATGCGGAGAAAATAGCGAATGAAGCATGTAATCGTTTTTGTTAATGTTAGACTCTTGAATGGTAAGATTTTTTTAATTTAAGCTTTTTGTAAGGTAAACAACTTTAACTTGTTGCCTACTTGATTTTTGTATATAAATGATAAATAAAATTAATTCCTATTTAAAAATGAAGTACATTGTCATTAAAATGCTTTCACACTTTCATTCTTGGTTGAAGATGAAGCACGATTGAGGAATGATATAATTAATCTTAAAGGACAAATAGAGCTTCGATTTTTAAATAACGATTTTCGTTTAAATAGGAAACCGAAAAACTATTGTCTGAAGATCGATGCCCTGAGTATTGTCGCGGAAAACCTCACGTTACTTTTAAGAGAAAATCGATGTTACAGTGCCATTCATAGCTTATGATACTTAATAGCCTTTCAGACTTCATCGCCTCGAAAATGGTAATAAAATGGATTTCCTATTTTGCACCTCATTTTCACAGTTTTAAATCTTTTAAATCCATTAATCCTGTAAACTTCCTTGGTTCAAGGAGATATAATCGTCTGAATAATGAGGCCATCCTACAAATTATCGTGAAAGAAGCTGCTTTTGAAACTACATACAAAAATTATTGGGAAATTATTGATGATGGAGGCCTGAGTTCTCATTGCGCGTTACTTTAAAGTTTTGAATTTTGTACAAAAATATTTTCTGCTTTGAAAAATTACTTAAGTAGTTGCTATAACCGTTTAACGTTAATATTTTAAAAGGGTTTTAGTATGAATTCATGTGTATAATTTTCCTCATGGGGCCATAAATTATATTTATTCAGAGGATTTACGTTCGGGGGTTGAAGAGCATTATCAAGTTAAAGTGCTATCTCGTGTTCTCACTCGATTGTTATCATAATTTGCTCAACCCTAAAAGCACTGCTCTGGACAATTCTGTGGCTAAACTCCCTATATTAACTGCACTATTTGCATGCATCGATAAGTATATGATTGATGATGTTATTTTATGCAAAACCAGTGCAGTGTATGTAAAATTATATAATTATAATTTTTAATTATTATTCATTTCCAATGATGGAGAACCATAACTTCAAATATTAAAATACAATTAAAATATATTGTAGTATAAGTTAAATTCCAAATAAAGTATAGAGAGATTTTTTTGAAAAATGTAACGGAATTTACGAAAAAACATTGGAAAATAGTAATTTCCTATTTCCTACGTGAAATCCTACAAATTCTGATTATATTTTCTACAATCTTGAAAACATTAAATATCTAGAGAGTTTTTAAAATTCCCTAAAATATTTCACATCCTTTGCACTCCTATTAAATTATTTAAATCTATTAAAAATTCCTCAAGAATCTTCAGAAATTTCTTGATATATTAACAAATATTTTATAATCTTGAAAATTCTTTTAAAACCCTTCAAATTATTGCAATCAAATAAAAGTTCCTTGGAATCTTAACCAATCCAAAAATTTTGTACATTCTTTTAAATCTTTGGTAATACCTTGAAATATTAAAAAAATGAAATTTTACAAAATCTTGAAATTCTTGTGAATACAATTTTTTTAATTCCTGGAAATATTATAAAATCCCGTAAAATTACATTAAATCTAATGATATGTCCTGAAATCCTGGAAAATTTATTAAGATACCTTGATTGCTTTTAAGATCCCTTAAAATCATTAAAATCCTCAGAAATCTTATGAAATCCCTTGGAAACTTTTAAACTATCCTAAAACCTTATAGGTCCTGTAACGGTGTTTCATATGCTCAAACATTTTAAAGAAATTCTTTAAAATCACTTGAAACTTTTTACAGCTCTTGAAAATTCCTCGAAATATTCAAAAATACCTTAAAATCTTTCAAATATCTTCAAATTATTGAAGTCTATTAAAAATTTCTTGGAATAGTTTAAAATAACACAACAGATTTCAAAGGGTTTAAAAAAATGCAGAATTGGGAATGTACCTGTATTCAATAATTGTTAACCTATGGAATAATTTATTGAAGGAAACGTCAATATACTCACTTTTAGTTTTAAAAAGTATTAATAATAGTTGTAACAGTGCGATATCATGTGCCTGAGTGACTAATAAATTATAAAAAGTGTAAGAGTTATGACAATGGCATACATCATGCCAGAAAAAATATTTATTGTCAATAAAGGATCTTCTTAATATGATCGAGGTCTTTTTTTCTAGCCTGAAGTATGTCATTGTTATACCTTTCATACTTGATATGTTTTATTATTTACTCAGGCGCAACACGTCGCACTACTACATCTATCGATAACATTCACTATTTTGACATAATATATGTTTTATAATCCTTCGTCAATTTGGAAGTCTTTTTGCTCCTTTTTACTTCTTCTTAAAATTACATTCTTTTTTATTTGGTCACACACAATCATGTTTCTCAACGAAATTAAAACATATCCTGAGTCTTTTATTAACATAAAAAAGTTTATTAATTTAAACAGAACAATTAATAATAATAATGAAGCCAGTGAAACTTTATTGTTTAACTCTGGTAATCGCAAATTATTACCAAAAAATATCACAAGCAAAAATGAAGGATCTTCTTAAAATCATCAAGGTATTTTTTTCTGGTCTGAAGTATGTCATTGTTATACCTTTAACACTTTTCTTAATTTAAAAAACTGACTGTGTGGCAGTTCTGATTATTCTTTACAGTTGTTGCAACTGATTTTTACATAAATTTCCTGACTTTTGCATTTTTTTTAAATCCATGACTTTTCCAGACATTCCCTTACCAACAAAATTTCCTGACTTTTACATTATTTTCAGATTTTCCCTAACCAGCGGACACCCTGCTATATCTACAGAGGGTGGGGAAAAATTCTTCGCACATCACTTTTTTCATAACTAATCAAGTTCTCTTAATTTTAATGATGCCAGAGCTAAAAAATGTTCTCTTCAAAGAGTTAATTTCTCTTGAAATTTTGTATAAAATACGCCTTGGGTGAAGCCACTTTGTCTATTTTTAAAGCATATATTGTAAAAATAGTGTAAAATTCAATGTTTTTTTAAATATTCAATAACTTCTGAAATAATCAACCTTTTTCAATGTGAGTATAAATCTTAAACGTTTTTTATCACATTGCAAGAACTTGAAACTGCAACAAAAAATCTGTAGGCAAATCAGAATAAAAATTAAATAAATATATACTTTAAAGAACTTCCACATAAACTTCATGATGGCGACAGCTTCAAGTACTTGCAATGTGATGAGAAAGTTTTAAGGATTTATACTCATAAACTTATTAGAAACGGTGAAAAAATAGCTTCAAAATGAGATCAGGAATATTGAAAAATGTTGATTATTTCGTAAGTTATTGAACATGTAAGAAAACATTGAAATTTACACTATTTTGATCATTTATCCACTTAAATAATAGACAAATTGGCTTCACTCTGCGCTCATTTTATACAGAATTTTGATAGCAATCACCCCTATAATGAAATTTTTGTAAAGTCTGGCATAATTAAAATTAAAAGAACTTATTCAGTCATCAAAAAAGAGGTGTTCTGACCCCCCCCCCCCCCCCCCCCCCCCCCCCCCCCCTCACACAACATTATATCTCTCGGGTATCTAAACCCGAAAGGCTACTAAAGTCTCTCTTGGATCGATCAGATCTGTAGTTGGTCGATTTTCCCCCAGATGGCGCAACGCTTCGCGAACCCCTGACTTTAGGGGTGATTTCAGAGGGTCGCTGGGAGTTCTCGCTGGGGGCATCGGGTAGATTAAAAGAGGTTGAGTGGGTGGTCTACAGCAACGCCAAAGGCATTTTCTGCTCTTCAGTCGAAGCGCAAGAGTCCTCGGTAAAGGACTCCGGTCCTTGTAATCGGGACATTATGCCAGGCGGCGAGGGGTCCCCCGCTGCCACCGATCCGATCAATTCCGAAAAAGAAAATTTTTGCACGAATGAGTGCGCGGTCAGTGACAATGACAAGGCGTCAATGACAGTGACGGGCGATGGCCTCAGAAGAAGAAAAGTCATACACGCGGCCAAGGAGACCCTAGACAAGGGTGAGTCGATCTTCGTCTAGGGGAAAAGCGGAATTATCTTTTTTCTTTTTTCCGGGTGTCAGGCAGAGTAAACCCCTTGAGACAAAGATAGTTAAAGAACAAATACATTGAATGACAAAAAAGAAGGAAAGGAAGGATTTTCTGATTCTTGGGAATTTTACGAAAGTGATCTGGGAACTGTTATGCCCACTTGTACTTTGCTCTCCGGGATTTTCTTACAGCGTTTTTACTATAGGTTTCATTTTTATTGTACTTTATTTCTTTGACTTTAATGCGACTTTGTCAGAATATAGAGAGTTTTCGAAGCTATACGAATATTTCTCATGATAGTAGCATCGTTTCTTTATTAGACAGGAGATAAAGTAAAAGAAATGCCTCATTTTTTAAAGTAAAGTGTCGATTCAATAAAAAGATATTTAAAGAAGACGTCCAATTTCAATGTTTTTCGAAACATTTGGAATAATTCAGAAAATGATCAACATTTTTCGTAGTTCTTGGGCTAATTTTATAAGGTAACTAATAGCAGTTTGCTAAATTATTAGAATATTTTTATAATTTCTTTTCTGTATTCTATCCTAGGGTCGAATTTGGTGCAATAAAGACGTAAATTTTTAAATAATGATTTTACTTACCGCATAATTGAAAACAATTAAAAATAATAATATTTTCGTAAATATTACTTAAATTCATTGAAATAGTGTGAGGACTTTCCTTTAAAATCAGCCCATTAGAAATTTAGGAAAAATGTTAATACTTCAAAATTGAAAAATATATGTGGAAAACCATTGGAAAATTTCTGAAGTTAAAAATGAAGCTATTTATCAAAATTGGGTGTAATCTTTATTTAAACAAATTTGAAGAAATTTTCTTAATTAACTTGCATTTACTTATAAACTAATATCTTGTCGTGTATATTTTATTTATAAAAATAATAAGATTACCCATTAGAAAACAAAAACATACTATTCTAAGTAAAAATGTAAACAATTTAGAATTAAAACCATGATTACAATTTCTTACATACAAATCCGATCTACTATTTCCGCAATTACATTTAATTAACTAAATTTGGATCAAATATTGAAACTTTAATTAATGGTATAGAGCGTTTAAATCAATTTTTTATTGTTTATTTTATATTTTTATTTTATTAATATATTTTGTATTAATATATTATTACAGAATTATATAAGAAAAGATTATTTATTAAAATAATATCTTGTTTTATCTTTTATTCATAAACTCTTGAAATCTTTATATTCGTAAATTTAAAGGGAAAAATCTGTTTGCAATATCAGTATATTTCAATATTATCAATAAATATTTTTATTCTGATAATTAGTTTTGACTAAACTAAATTTAATTAACGTCAGTTTCTTCTAGGGTGGCTACATTTTTTCATATTTATCACCACCAAATTTCTTCGAATCTACAAAATTTTAACACTAATTCCCCATAATAAAAAAAAACGTTTTTGTACATTTTCTTAAGAATCGTCAATAGTAGGTCAATCGAGTTGAAACCTAATATATCTCTTTGCAGTTAGATATAGAATACAAATAAATAATTACTTTTTAAATATAGGGTCCCAAAAAGTGAAAAATTGGGTGTTGCGAATTTTTGCGCTAATAATGATTTTTTGGTATTTTTTTGTATTTTTCAACTTATTTTTAACCTTTCACTTAGATGAACGCCATAATCAATTAAATTCCAGAAAATAATTGTTAAAACAATTAATTACCATTTATAATATTATTGTCTTAGGATAATGTTAGAATGTTATTGTTTTTTCTGTAATTTTCAAGTTCTGTCCACTTTTCACTTTGAAACATTATTGCTTATTTTCTGCAGTAATGCTAGATAGTTGCGGGTTTTCTTAATTTTCAGATTTTTTACTTTTAAATTAGGAAGAAATAATGATTATTAATATTAATTTAAACAAAAAGGTTCTCAGTAAATACTTCAAGGAAAACTTACATTTAATATGATCCATGTGGATAATTTGAAGATTATTTCAAATAACTGTTTTATTCCAGAAAAATATATTCACAAAGGAAAAAAAAGATTATTTAAATAATGATTATTTCTATCGTTATTATGATTTTTGACGTGAATTAATTAGTACCTTATTTTAATAAAAAAGTGGACAGAAAGTGGAAAATTTTAGAAGAAACGGTCGTTGTCTACCATTATTAGAAGATAATATTTTGGGGGTGACATTAGAAAGTAATTACTAATTTGTATTATGCAACTAATTTTGAACAGAAATTTTGAGCTTCGAATGGATTCACATAATATTAACGATTCTGAAGAAAACTTTTAGAAGAAACACGTATGTTTTCTTATGAGAAATACGTGTTAAATTTCAGAATCTTTAAAAAAAAGAAAAAAGGAATGCATTTTATTCTTGTGCATACAAATAAATTTGGGGTCGATACGCATACAAATCGATAAAAAAAATTCCAATGCATTTTTGGACCACCCAATAGTATCTTCTCATACGGAAAATATCTCGCTATTCGTACCGAAATTTCGGAAAGCGTAGTCACAGCTTGATTTTAAGCTTTTATGATAGTATTCTTTTTTTCAACGAAACCTGCTTTTATTAAGTAGTTTAAACCCACTTATTTCAATATTTCTCTGAATATGGGATGAAAGTGAAATCCGCTTATATACTATTATCAATTAAAAGCAAAATAAATGGTTATATTAATAAATCAATTAAAAAATTAAAAATAGGTCGCAGATTTTTGATAACATTAGTTTATATTTATATATAAAATTTAGCAATGAAATGAAAAAAATCCTAAAATAATTATGTATATGGTTCTACCTTAATTCTGACTTAATTTCAAAATCTACTCAAGCATGCATATTACAAATTCGTATTATAGCTACAAGTATTATAATTTACCCACATTTTTAAACGAATTTACAACTTTCCGTTGCAAAATCCTCCTATATACCTTTCAATAATAATTAATAATTCATGTATTACTAAAAACTGCAAATATTATAAAATAAGCGCACAAATAACTTACTTGGAAGAAAAAAAAACATAAGCTATATGTAATTTGTAGTTTGTCATCTATATAATATATAACAAAGATTTAGAAAAATATAAATAGAAGCTGAAAGATAATGTGAAATAAATTTTAAGATAATAATTTACTCATAAACTTTTATATGATTCTTTAATGTCGTGTTGTGATCAATTAAACATTTAAAAGCAAATATCTATAATAATTTAAAAATACTTGTATTTTCTGATGAAAGTATTGGGATACATTTTTTATAGTAGACCATATGTTCACTTTGGAATAGCTTTATGAATAAATATAGTCACAAATTTTTGAGATATATACTTAAACATGCAAATCAGAACTATTCTCACAATCAATTCTTTCTATCGTTCTGGTCTACTATATGAATGAAATAGCGCACAGGTACGCTCTCGCGCTCGTTTTCGTACTACATTTTTTCAAATATTGTGAATACTATAACTTAAATCGAAAACTGTGATTTATACTTCTGAGGAATTACAGCCATAAATTGTAACTAAATTTATTTCGATTTTATTTTCAAGAGGATTCTCAAATCACCTACGGCTTTGACGATTACATTTTCATTACGAAACTCAAGATAATTTGTAAATCTTTTTAAAACCTACTGAAAATAACGTTTTAAACTTGTGGATCTCTTACAAAATCAAAATTGCATATTTCAAAATTTCAAATTTGAAAAAAAATGTTTTACATTTTGAAAATGCTCTAAATTTTTTAATTTTGGTTGGAAATATCTGCTTAAAGAACTTAGCCTTCATTTTGGAAACTTCAGAAGTGTATCAGAGGCTGACTTAATTGGACAAATCCTTCAAAAGTCAGCGTGGCTACAACATTTAGGTAACCATACATACAGATATACAGACATACAGATATACAGACATACAGATATACAAACAGACACCGATGAAATTTTATGATTTTCGGATTCTGTGAGTGCCAAAACGTAAAGATCCGTTAAAAACCAGAAATCGAAAATTTGGACGATTACATTACAAACTCATGAATGAAAACGTACACATTGAAAAGAAAAAATATTTCGTAAAATGCAATCTTATGTTCTTCCTGGTAAATTGTGTAGTACATAATATCTAGTTCAACGACTTAACGATCAATGAAAAAGAAAAATATGAAAGCCATGAGACGAAACTACTGAATAACGTAACAGCATATAAACGTGCGAAAGATAAGTCCGCTCTACAATTTTACATATCAAAAGAAGCTCAAACCAATAAAAACCTAGGATTAAAATAATGAATACTATGCACTCTGTGCTAAATATTTAGTATTCATGTAATCTCGATGTTTTTTATAAAAAACAGAAGGGCATTTTAATCAGAACACAATTTTGTTAAATATATTAATAAATAATCATGTCTTATGTCTATGTGATAGTTCATTATTACACATACGTTAGTTTGATATATTATAAATTTGTCTTGAATATGTAGTTGTTCTCATCGATTTTTAAGCTATTAATTGTATACTTGAGATTAAAATGACTTCATTTTGAAAATCATGATAAATAACACAGCCAAACAAAAAAAAGTGTGCGGATCTGCTAACAAGACACACGTATTCCTATGGATTTTGGGACGCTGAATTCAAAGTCGGTATCAAAAATCACCCATCACATCATGGTTGAGCCATAACCTCAAAAAATGACGAAAAATCATGCACTGAGGCAAATAAATTACAAAATAATGCCAGTGATGCAAATTTTCACTTCAAAAACATGTCGACAACTGTGAAGGATCAACCCTTGCCTGATATCAACTTATTTAACATAACTTTACCAAACAGAACCTGACCTCACATAACCTGAATTAACAGAAATTTATTTAACTACACGTAAAGCTTTGGAAGCATATTTTTCCAGTAGCAAATGTCTGCTACACCGAATGGGTCAACTCGAGCCTAACTTAGAAATAAATCTAACCTAGCCTAACCTAACTTAACCTCACGAAACACAATTAAACTGATTGTGTTGTCCTGTTGTGTTTGCGGTACCGTTTCATTCAGCTTCGGCTTAACTTACATAGAGGTTTAACCTATCCTAACCTTACAAAACCTGACCTAACCTAACCGATTACGCTGGCAACCCTGTTCTTGCGTACTTTCATATTTTGACATTAATAGCAGTAAATGTCTGGAGTTTCGTAACCGCTTGTTGCTAGCATTATTCGCCTGTGTCTGTAACTAGGGCACCTCCACGTGGTGACGGTGGGCAACGGATCAACATTGGCTGAGTCCCTGCGTAAACGGCGTTCATGCTGTCATGGCAGACACAGGTAAAAAGTGTATTACGATGCAGGGAAAAACCTCAGTATCGACGTCTGGTCAGGGTGGGAAAGTGGACTCTCCGACGTTGTCATCATGCAACCGTAGCTCTTCATCAATGGATCACTTGGTTGGTGTAGAGTCTCATGCTACAAGGAAAAAGCCGCGAGCATTTCTCAATCGCATGCCTGCAAGAATAGCTCAGATTCATTCTGTTACATTTGCAGTAAATATGAAGTGAGCAGTTTGAGAAAATCAATCGACGAGGAAGTGAAAAGTCTTTACGAAAAATGTTTTGACCTAAATTGCTGCACCAAGAAACAAAATGGGTTCCTCACGTCATTTGCAATTCCTGCGGACTTATGTTGTATCGTGTAAAAAATATAAACAACGAAAATTACCGCATGTACTCTACACCAATCACATGGAAAAAACCCGTTATTGCGAAGGACTGATACTTTTGCATGAATTTCGTCAAAGGGTTCAACACCAAAAATAAAAATAACATTTCGTACATTAATGTGTGCACAGTCACAAGAGCAAATGAAATCAATAAATATGAACGCCAGATTGATTTAAGCGCTTTAGAAGATGATAGAATGGAAGTTGAAAGTCAACGTCATGCAGACGGTGGTAAAACCAGTGATCGAACAGAAAATAGTTCTGATGATTCCGATAAAAATGACGAAAAAGATGACGAATATAGCGTGCATAAAATGAAATTGAAGGTTCCAATATTAGTGACGCAACTAGAACTGAATGATTTTATTAATGATCTTGGATTACCGAAAGACGGCGCTGAATTTGCCGCTTCATTTCTAAAAAGAAGAAATCTTCTAGAGCCAAAGACAAAAGTTTCATTCTATCGCGACAGGGACAAAGAATTCAGAAAGTTTTTTCGTTAAAGACGAAGAGACGTCTTTAGTGTACTGCACTGACGTTAACGGACTAATGAACCACTTGAAGAAAAATGTGTACAGAGACGAAGAATAGCGACTTTTCATTGATTCGTCAAAACGCAGCATTAAGGCTGTTTTACTGCATAACACGAATACTTGCTCCTATCCCTATAGCTCACTCAACGGTCATCAAAGAATAATCAGGGTAGATGGGACGAGGTCATGATGGCTGATTTTTGCTGGATGTTGAAAAGGGAAACGAATGTAGGTCTAAGAAAAGCAGAGAGAAAAAATTTTTGAATAAAACTCTTATTCATATGCATGTTTAAGTTACAGTTCTACATTTTAATTGATACAAACATTGTCAGGTTAATTGGAATGGGATCAATTCTACTTGTAGTTCTAAGTTTCTTCAAATGACAAAAGTGCGTCTAAATTTTTAACCACCTGTAGTACAATGAAATGAATTTTATTGTGTTACAACGAGAATACTTAAGTTAAGTTGTGTTGCGTTAAGCAAAATTTCGTTAGGTTCTGTTAAGTTAGATTCATTTGTAGGTTAAGATCGAGTTAACCTATTAAATATACCACACATTTAAGACTGAGAACCGTACGCTTACATAGCTACACGTGCGGTTGAATTTCATTCGGCTAGGTTAGGTGTGGTCAGGTTCTGTTGGGTAAAGTTATGTTAAATAAGTTGACATCAGGCAAGGGTTAATCCTTCACAGTTGTCGACATGTTTTTGAAGTGAAAATTTGCATCACTGGCATTATTTTGAAATTTATTTGACTCAGTGCATGATTTTTCGTCATTTTTTGAGGTTGTTGCTCAACCATGACGTGACGGGTGATTTTTGATACCGAATTTGAATTCAGCGCTCCAAAATCCAAAGGAATACGTCTGTCTTGTTACCAGATCCGCACACTTTTTTTTGTGTGGCTGTGTAATTTAAAAGCTCATCTTTTTTAAGGCCGCAGGTGCTTTAAGAACCTTCTTTAATGTCAAATTAAAAAAAAAATCAACTTCACTTTATGATTGTAGTTTATGAGTGGTTTGAATTACAG
>NC_046663.1:90717518-90720210 GCF_010883055.1 Belonocnema kinseyi | reverse complement strand
GACACGCTGGGGCTTTCATACATGGCGAGTTGAATGCTACCCGAAATGCACGACCGCAGGGGAGAAGCCATTATACAGGAGTATTTTCATATTTCGCGCCTTTAAAGTTGCGTTCGGCCAAGTCCGTGCATCTTCGGATCAAGTTTATGATAGTTTCCATGGTTGCGTTCGAAACTTCAAACGGTTATGTTCAGATTCACCTGTTTTCCCTAATTGCTGTCAGTAAATGTAGGCAATGTTAATTTAAAGTTTACGCATGTAATATTTCATTCACTTTATTTGAAACATATCCTGTCTATTTATAACATACCTTTTTTATGCAGTAAAAATAAGCGTTAAACACCATTCACTCTTCGCCCACGGGAAGCACAGAATATTATTACTATTTTATAGTATTTGTCACTTAGCAGCCATTCTATAATGTTATTGGCACAGAAAAACATGACGTTTAATTTTCAGTTCACATATCTCACTTCATTATTAAACACTTTTATTAATTGTAATTACTATATAACATAACCTATATTGTTTTGACACTTGTATCCGTTTGAAGTTTCGAACGCTACCATGGAAACTATCATAAACTTGATTCGAAGATGCACGTACTTGACCGAATGGCCAATCCGAATGAAACTTTGAAGGCGCGAAATATGAAAATACCCCTGTATAATGGTTTCTCCTCTGCTATTGCGCAATTCGGGTAGCATTCAACTCGCCATGTATTTAATCCCCAGCGTGTCCACCCTGTATATATATATATATATATATCTCTTAAAAAAGGTAAAAGGATTAAACGACCACAGCAGGGTCCTATTAGGATCAGGAAAAATAAAATGTGAACATTATTTTGCACTGTCTGATTTTTCATGCTGTAAATGATGGAAATTTTTTTGGGCGGAAATTATATCTTTTGTTCGAAAAAATCTATCTAAATACTTTCAATCCCACTTGATACTACACGACTTGATACTTATTCATCATCTTTAAAAATTTCATAATGTCAATTTATGATTAAAGTTTTGAATGCACAATTTTTGAGATCTTGAAACTAAAGTTTCCTTGCTTCAAAAGCAAGGAGGTCAAAAATAGATTTCAATAATAATATTTACTTTTTTACATTCTCATTTCTGAGAATGTAATGTAATCGTCCAAATTTTCGATCTCTGGTTTCTAACGGATCTTCACGTTTCGGCACTTGCAGAATCCGAAAATCATAAGATTGCATCGGTGTCTGTCTGTCTGTATGTCTGTATGTATGGTTACCTGAATTTTGTAGCCACGCTAACTAAGTTAAGCTAAGTCCGAATTTGATACACTTCTGAAGTTACCCAAAATGAAGGCTAAGTTCGTTAATCAGATACTTCGAACCAAAATTAAAAAATTGGGCGCATTTTCAAAATTTTGGAATTTTAAAAAATTCTGTGGAAGTTTCTTATATATGGGTGAAAGACTTGCAAATCATCTAAATAAAATTTTTTATTTTTATGAAAATTAGAAAAGTTATATACTTTTCAAAAATTTGAAAATTTTCAAAAAATATAAAAAATTATTTTTTTTGTAAATCCAAAAATCTCATTCAAAATTTTCACTAGATACCAAATATATTTCAAAACTTTTCTAGACGATTTTTTCAATTAGCCCAAAATTTTTAAAAATATATCATTTTCAAAATTTTCAAAAATTTTTTTCTTAATATTATAAAAATTTGTATCAAAGTTTCTTATAGGTAGGTAAAAGACTTGCAAATTATCAAAAAAAAATTTTTAATTTTGATGAAAATTATAAAAGTTATTTTAGATCCAAAAATTTCATTCAAAATTTTTACTAGATACCAAATATATTTCAAAACTATTGTAGCCGAATTTTTGAATTAGCCAAAATAAAAAAAAAATTAGAGCCTGTATAACCTATCTGTTAAGCGCGAAGCGCAATTATCGCAATGAGAATGTAATCTTCAAGGCCGTAGGTACTTTGAGAACCTTCTTTAATGATAAATTTAAAAAAAAAGTATTCAGCTTCACTTAAGAAAAGGGAAAATGATTAAACAACCACAGCAGGGTCCTATTAGGATCAGAAAAAATAAAATGTGATCATTATTTTGAAATATCAGAATAAGCAATACCAGACCAAGGTACACAAAAAAATGGTAATAGACATATGATATAATAGTTTTTAACATAGAATGTAAAAAATTGCGCATTGTGGTCTGTGCACAAATGTGGAGGGTAATGCAAAGACCGAGCGCCGAGCGCGAGATAAATATATTATCGAGCGCGAAGCGCGAGAACCAACAGTTGCTCGCCCTAGGCGCGCTCAAACTAGAGAGCGAAGCGAGCTGCGCTTCGAGAATGTGCCCTCGAAGCGGGCGGATTTTTTAATTCAGGGTTCTTCTTTTTTACTCCAAGAAAAAAGCTCAACATTTTTTTTTCTTTAAATATCATCATGTTCAAAAATCAACATTTTATTATTTATTCGTAAAAATAAGCATTCTGTAGCTTTCGAGCGCATTATATCTTCTTCAACGATTCATAACTTTTTAATATCAGTTTGACTGGCAGCTCCTGTGTGGTGCCAAAGTTAACTGGGAAAGTGTCAAACATGTCAAAAATTCGAGTGAAAAAACGTCATTTTAGTACTCTTCAAACCCATTGAGGATGATTGTTTTGGTGCTAAAAACTAACAATAAGTTTGA
>NC_046663.1:90715168-90717418 GCF_010883055.1 Belonocnema kinseyi | reverse complement strand
TACGCCAATTAGCACAAATGGTAAGTTCCGACAGTACCTACAAGTGTGCCTACTGGCCGCTAAATGGCAATACCGGTTTCATATGTATACACCTGGTATATATATATATAGTTTATACTTTATAGCACCACTATTTAGTTTAATAGTGGTGCTATACAAACATTTGATCAATAAAATATATGCTTTTGATCGAGATTAATTGATTCAAAAGTATATTTATTGTAGTAATTAATTGTATCGTAAAATTTAATGTAGTATAGTGAGAAAAAAGATTACATTCTTAATAAATATACTGTTGAATAAGGATCTTTATTGATTTAAATTTTAAATGCATATATACACTATAGACTTTATAGAATACCTATTAGGTTCAATAGTGGTGCTATAAATTCTGCAGTATTAACATTTGAATAAACGAAAAATCTGCTTTTTATGGAGTGTTATTATTGATTCAATAGTATATTGATTGTAGTAATTTAATGTATAATAAAATTATATTGTACTGCACTGAAAAATACTACATTATCAATAAACATACTATTGAACAAGGTATGTAATTTATTCAAATTTCAAATGTATATAATTTATACTTTATAGTAATAATATTCGGTTCAATAGTGAAATAGTATACATTCTGTAGTATACACATTTTAATAAATAAAATATCTGCTTTTGAATGCGTTTTATTGATTCAATTGTATATTGTTGGAATTTAATGTTTAAAAAAATATTAATGTATTACAAACCGATGGTCCGTAAGAAGACTAGCACCGTTCAAAAAGATTTACGAAGTCTAATACGGCTCAAGCTGGCTAACCAAAACTAGCATCAATCATAAAGCCTAGCGAAAAATAGCAGTATTTGCCGATGGCTGAGGAAAAGAAGCACAACTCGCCGAGCGGAAACGAATCGTAGCACAACTCGCTTAACGCTAACGGAAAGTAACACCACTCAGTGAGCGATGACGAAACCTATTACAACTAATACATCGCTGACGAAGAGTAGCATTACTTAAACAGCGCTGGCGAAACTTGGAATAACTCTTAGAGGGTGAAATGAGTATAAGAACACTTTTTATGGGTTTAAAAGTTGTAAAAGGGTTGGACAGGTGTTTGGGCGTTTAATTTACGAGTTGTTTGTCTGTAAATTAATGTGAACTAAATTTTGTAGGGAAAAAAATATATCTTTAAGATGGATGTCAGACTAAATTTAACATGAAATTTAATTTTGCTACAACAAAACGTTCAAATAATACCTTTTAATGTTTTTTTTTATTCAAATCAAATACTCGTCAAATTTACAAAGATTTTAAATAACGATTTTAAAAGCAACATCGAGTCATGCTACTCTTCATCTGCGCTTGATTTGTCGTGCTACTTTTCGTATGGTTTTTGCGAGTGGTGTTACGCTTCGACAGCGCTACACTTCGCTGGGAGCGTCGAACGGCGTTTGTGTTCGTCGAGTGCTGAACGGTGCTAGTCTTCGTACAGACCATCGATACATTCTCAACAAATAAATGTACTATTTAATCATATATTTTATAACTATAACTATTGATTATGCTAAATTATATTTTTAATTCATGCCCTTTCCTCTAAAATAGTATTATTCTTCTGCTTTACTGTAAATATTATTATTTATTAAAAAGTTACGGATCAAAATAATTTAATACCTAATTTTGAATTGAATTTTTTTCGAGTTACAAAAATTCTGAATAATAGCCTTTATTGGATAATTACAAAATGTTAAAAATGAAATATTTTTTATTCCAATTTTGAAAATTTGTGCATTTAAAATTTCAGATAAATTAAAATTTTACTATTTATAATTAAAAAGGTATTAGTCACAACAGTTAATCTATACTAGCAGTAATTGAAAGAAGAAGATCTACAAATTTGTTATAAATTATTTTTTGATAGGATGCAAATTTTGGTTTTATTCGTAAAAATCACCAAAAATAAAATTTTTTACTTTTGAATAAACGGCACAAGCTACGATAAAAATAAATATAAAAATTTTTCATCCCAATAATAGATACACATTTGTAATGACTTATTTTGTGATAGAACGCGTACAATTTTATTTATCGTAAAAAATAACATTAAAATAAAATGTAACTTTTTTTTGGAAAAGCAACACAAGGTACGAAAAACATTGTTTGATAAGGGGCCATCCATATACCACGTGGACAATTTTTCACCACTTTTTGACCCCTCCTCGTGGACAGCCGTGGAATTTGGACAAATACCC
>NC_046663.1:90714278-90715088 GCF_010883055.1 Belonocnema kinseyi | reverse complement strand
CTTCAAAATGTCCGGGAGGTCGCGACAATTCCACGGGCGTCATTTGAGTACTCACTAAAATTTCAGATTCTTTTGTTTTCATATGTCAAAAGTTCGAAACTCGTTGACTGGCTAACAGCTGTTTGTGCATTTTGCAAAAATTTATCGTTAAACCGGTCGGAAAGTCGAATGAAAAAACGTCCTTTTAGTACTCTTCAAACCCACGGGGAATGATTGTTTGGATGTTAAAAACTAACAATAAGTTTGACTGGCAGCTCCTTAGTGGTGCCAAAGTTAAGTAAGAGACTGTGAAACATGTCAAAAATTCGAGTGAAAAACGTAATTTTAGTACTTTTGAAACCCATTGGGGATGATTTTGTAGTTGCTAACAACTACCAAGAAGTTTGACTGGCAGCTCCTGAGTGATTTTAGTACTCTTGAAACCCATTGTTTCGAACTGTGAATTTGCATAAAAAGTGAGATTTTCGTAGTTTCTTTTTTATATACATATTATTTTTATAGAAGTATCCTATAGATTTAAATTTTAGTTCATGAAAAGGACAAAACTTTCATCCGGTTGCTGATTAAGATGTCAGTCAACTTTGGCACTACTCAGGAGCTGCCAGTCAAATTCTTTGTTAGTTGTTTGTACCAAAACAATCATCCGCAATGGGTTTGAAGAGTACTAAAATGACGTTTTTTTACTCGAACTTTTTACATGTTTGACAGTTTGCCAGTTAACTTTGGCACCACTCAGGAGCTGCCAGTCAAACTTATTGTTAGTTTTTAGCATCCAAACAATCATTCCCCGTGGGTTTGAAGAGTACAAAT
>NC_046663.1:90712517-90714178 GCF_010883055.1 Belonocnema kinseyi | reverse complement strand
TGAATCAAGTTAATACCTCTCGTGTGGAAATTATGAGTGGCTCCTGCGAGAGTCACCGTAATTTGCCCCTTTGCTACGTTGGCCCTACATTCGAAAACCATGAACTATCAATATAGTTTCGATATGCTCACCTTGAAAGGCCCAATAAAGTAACACTCTGTTGTGTCCAGCTAAGCTCCATGCAAGGCCCACATAGGCTTTACAGTAATTTCACCTTTATTGATTTGCAAGTGCATCTTAAAATGTTTTAAAATTTAATTTAATTTAGAGTTAATAGCGGTTATACAAAATTAACATATTATATACAGAACGTCTTTTGTCTAAGTAATACGTTCGAAATAAAAGGAATTTTATTTTAGGCTTATTACTTTTTATTAAAGACGCTTTGTATATAATAATTGCAAATAATTGTGAGAATTATCAAACCTATATATTCTAAACTTTCTTACCTCATCGTGAATGACGTTTATTCTCTATGTTAAAAGAAAAAGTATAACGATCAGGAGGTTTTAAACTCAAAAGCACCACGTGAAGAAAACACGTGCATATTAGGTCGAACAAATAGCACCTCCCTCTGTTTTTAAACTGTACTTCTTTATTTTCTCAATTTTGAAAAAAAAATACAAAATAAATCACAAATCTGCCAAAAAACAACATTTTATGCGTACTTTCTTAAAGTGTGTGCTGGCAAACGCGAAATGGTGTCCAAGGACATTATTGGTTCATGAAACCCTCTATACGATGAAACGAAACATAACAGACGAAATCGAACCGAATCGAGAACCTAGTCAGCCAATGCGATGACAGGAATTACTGCGAAATTTGGCGCGTAATTATAATTAAAATGTATATTTCCTCCAATTAAAGATTTATAGAACTGAAGCATAATTAATTGAAATATGTTTACAATAAAATTAGTATACACAAAATAAAATAAAACTGTACGAAATGAAATGGGGAAAATTTGAGAATGTAAATTGTTCATATAATGCAGTCCTAATTTTTAAAATGTTATTAATAATGAAAAAGCACTACATTCTTTGATTTATTGTCTATTCTCAAACCCCAGCTTTTATGAAAAAATGAAAAATTATATAATACTATATAATATCATATTATGATGTAATATATATACAGAGTGATTTTTCTAATTTGACAATTTCAAATATCTCGAAAAATAGGCACTCTATGAAAAAATTTTATGGATCAAAAGTTTCAAGTTAAAAAAATCACCCTCTATATGTCATATCATATCATATATATTAAAAATTTGTCATAAGGACAACCAAAGAATTTAGCCGGGAGCGGGTGCTAATCTGAAAAAATTGCACCCGCTCCCAGCGAAATCACGGTAAAATTTCAGCGACAACTACGTCTCACGACCGTGAGATAGGTGGTTACAGTCTGTAACGGAATCAATACGACGATCCTAAAAAGTTTCATGCACCCTGAGAGCACGGAGTGATCCAAGGACTACCGCCTTCTGCATTTTTTCCGCAAGTGTTTTAGCATATTGCTGACACCCAGAGTTGCTTTTCAGGCTATTAACGAGTGAAAGCTTGGCATCTGCAAGAGCGCCGATGATAAGGACGATTAGTTTAACAGAATATTCCGGGTACAATCGTTGCAACTCCCTTATAAGGTATCTCTCTCTCTCTCTC
>NC_046663.1:90710054-90712417 GCF_010883055.1 Belonocnema kinseyi | reverse complement strand
ACAGCACTGAGAAACGACTAACCTCCGAGTTTTTTTTAATATGGAAAAATCTGAGTTTCGAGTTTTGATCAAACACTACTATCTTCGCAAGAAAACAATATCGGAGACCAAGGCCAAGCTGGATAAGTATTACCCGGACTCTGCAACGTCGATTGGAACGATTCATAAGTGGTTTACCGTGTTTCGTTGTGGCCGTATGAGCACAGTTGATGCTGAACGATCTGGGCGCCCAAAAGAGGTCACTACACCAGAAAATGTCGAAAAAATCCATGATATGATGTTGAATGATCCCAAAGTGAAATTGAGAGATGTAGCTAATGCTGTAGGCATATCATTGGAACGTGTGAACAATATCGTGCATTCAGTTTTGGGCATGAAGAAGCTCTGCGCGCGATGGGTGCCGCGTTTGCTCACAGTGGACCAAAAACGAATTTGTGTGACAACTTGCCAGCAGAATTTGGCATTATTTTCGCGTAAGCCGACCGAGTTTTTGCGCCGATTCATAACCATGGATAAAACCTGGATTCACTACTACACTCCTGAGTCAACGCAACAGGCAAAACAGTGGGTTCCACCCGGCCAAAGTGCTCCGAAGCGTTCAAAAACGCAACAATGGGTCAGAAAGGTTATGGCCTCCGTATTTTGGGATGCACATGGCATAATATTCGTGGACTATCCTGAAAAAGGTAAACCCATAACCAGAGCATACTATTCATCATTATTGGACCGATTGAAAATCGAAATCGCCGAAAAACGACCGCATTTGAAGAAGAAAAAACCGCTTTATCATCACGACAATGTGCCTATTCATTCATGCTTAGTTGCACAAGCAAAATTGAATGAAATCGGCTTCGAATTGGTTCTTCAGCCACCGTATTCACCAGACCTGGCCCCCAGCGACTATTACTTGTTCCCTAACCTGAAGGGATGACTCACCGGTAAGCGTTTTTACTTAAATGAGGAGCTCATAGCTGAAACTGAGGCGTATTTTGGAGCCCTTCCGATCGAGTACTTTTCGGACGGTATCAAAAAGTTAGAAAATCGTTGGACTCGCTGTATCGACCTAAAAGGAGAGTATGTTAAAAAATAAAACCGACTTTGGCCAAAAAAACGTCTCCGTGTTTCATTTTTTAGGGACTTATCAGACTGCCTAGTAAATACCTGATTCAATATTATATTTATTGAGAATTTAGTATTTTTTCTCAGTGTACTATATTAATTTTTATGATACATTAATTACTGTGCAATAAATATACTATTGAATTATTAAATCTCCGCAGTTGGACCAGCGCTCCTTGGTCGAAGCCAGAATGTATAGCACCACTATTGATACTGATATGGGTCCTTTCAGTCGTTTTTTTTTCAACATTGGCAGCGCAACCATGTCAGCGATTTAACTGTCGATTTTTTCCTAATAGTAGATGCTTAAAAAGCTCCTAAAAAGAATCAAAACTTTACGTGCATTTTTACGTGCATAATCGATTTTAAGATTTAATGGTTGGATTTAGTCATTCCAGAGAGCAGTTTTTCGTCGATAAAATATTTATCATACACATATGAAAAATTAATATCTTCTAAGTTGTCTATAAATTCACCAAATTCAACCAAATTCAGAGAAAAATATTGTATTAAATAAATATAAACCTAGATCAGTGATACATTTTTTTTGTAACAACTTTTTAATGAAGTCAATACTTTAAGAGTAGCACTAGTTTTTACGAGGAAAAAAAGTTTCTTGCAGTGTTGCTAATTGATTAAGAAAGCTGTTAATTTTTCATGATACACTTTTGTAACAGGGTAGAAAATCTGAAAAACCAAAACTATTTCGTATTCAACATTTTTCTTCACAATGAATAGTTTTCGAAAAAAAAATCATTTTTTTTAATGTTTGAGTTTCTGTTTCTAATCGTGTATTTTTCCTTGAAGAAGCTTTAGAAAACTATTCCAGATAATAATAAAGATCATTTTTATTTTGTTTAAATCGATTGAATGCACATGCATTAAAAAATTTCATTTTTTAAGAATGTAAAGGCAATTTACCAAACTAAATATGATTAGTACTTAAATGGTTAAATTATATTTAATCAAACATACCAAAAATTAAAGAAAAGCTTAGACAAGTAGAAACACTAAATCGAAAAAAAAACTTTTTTAAACAAAAAAAAAAACAAATCAAATAAGGAAAGAAAATCAACTTTTGAAAAATAATTTGATCATAAACCAATTTTGTTATTAAATGGGTAATATCTAATTATTATCTTCGAGTAATTTTGCTCTATCGAATTCAGTCAATATTAAATATTTTCGCACTATTGAAAAGAACTGAGAAGTCTCCATTGAAAAAATGTTCTTTTTTGTATTAT
>NC_046663.1:90700169-90709954 GCF_010883055.1 Belonocnema kinseyi | reverse complement strand
ATTGAAAAAGTGTCAAATATGCTAGGCATCATACAGTCACTCTAATGTAGAAAATACGATTTTTCACATTGTGAGTATTGTATGTTGTACAGTATTCTATAATACTAGTATAATAGTTAAATATAATCATAAAATCGATAATTCTATATATTTCAGAATAAAGTTTTGCAATTGAAAGTATTTAATGAAAATAGAATCAATGAGTGTATTCGACAATGTTACCTGTTTAAAAACTAGGATACCGAAAATATTTGTTTTACGTCCACCCTATGCCAAAGTATATTTTTATAATTTGATATATAATGATTATACTATCGAATTAATTGATTGATTTTATTTTATTTTATTTAAATATTTTTAATTAAAAAATGACATCCTGGAATTTAACAAATATTACATTTTATTACAACAGTGAAACTCTTCTATAGCGCCAATTTTGGGGCTGGCGGTGGGTGGGAACGAACTCATTATAACTCGCTCCGCTTTTGTTTGTTCACGCTTGGGAGTTCGCCTGAGTGACAACCGCAGATCCTGCGCACCTTGCGCCACTCCTGTTACACCTACCTGCGGCACGGAGTCAATTCTCGGAAGGGCTATAGAAGGGAGGGCTATTGAAGGGTTTCACTTTATATTTCACTAATATACTGATAATATAGAGTGATGTAGAATATACTATATTATAATAATGTGGAAGATATTCTTTCTACATTAAAGTGACTTTTTGATGCCTAGCATATTCAACATTTTTGTCAATAATTTTTAAATAATTGGATTTTTCAATTTTAAATATTAATATTTCTTACAATCATATGTTATGCATCCAGTAGTTGATCTATTTATTTGAAGATAAATTTTAAAGGCTTGACTCTTAAAGGCATTCGCGAAAGGTCTGTTTGCTTTATTGATTAGGTAATATAAACTTTTCTTAGGGGATATTTCAAGTGACAAAGTCTAATCAATATTCAGACAAAAGTTAATAATAGGGGCAAATTCGAGACTCTTGAATTAGCCTGCGTGCTGAGATAATAATTCAAGAACAGCCGTACCACTTAAAATCTGCGCGCGGCTGCAAGTTGTCGATAAGGTATTTTAGCAATACCGAAAATGATTCTATTGTCTTACTCAATGAGCTTTGCTAATTTTGCTTGAACCTTTTTATTTTAATGCACGGGATAATAAATTCAATATCAAATAGCTTAATCCTATTTAAAATAACGTAGAAGCGAAATTATCCTAAAGAATGTAGGCTACACTAGAAAGTGGAAAGACAATTTTGAAATAATTAAACCGTGCTTAAGTTTAAAAAAACTTTATTGTTGCGAAATTAAAAGAATATTTTGTAAGGATTTTCAAAACTCTTAAATAATAAAAGGGTTTTAAGGCCTTGAGTTCTAAAAGCCTCAAAATCTTAAGGCTTTTACTTTAAATTGCCATCCTTGAAAATTGAGGGCTTTGTATTTTAAAAGTTTCTGAAGTAGATAGTTTCTTAATCTAGAGCAATCGGAAATACAATTTTAGCAATTCATGTTTTTATCGTTTTACATATTAGAAGTACTAATTTGTTGACATGTTTAATTAAAAATTAATTTAAAATTTGTATAGATTTAAAAATTAAAAAAAAGGATAAAATAAATGTTGTAAACCAGAATTTAGATAATGAGATTTTCGAGAATAAAAAATTTTCCAAATCGTCTAAAATATATGTGTTTTAAGGGTGCACTAAAAGAGTATGGAATTATTAAACAAAGGAATCAGGAAATTTATTTCTGATGGAAATGAATTTTACACATTTCTAAAGTTTGGGTGATATGCCACTATGATGAAATAATAATTTTTTAAAAATATTTTAGAAATATATGCGCAACAGATATGAATATTTAAAATGTGAGAAGAATGTCTAAAGTCACGATTTTATTTTAAATTTAGTTGTTTAAAATATTATCTCATTTTATGGATTTATAAATTAATACAGAGCATTACCTAATATTGTATGAAAACTGTTACTCAAAAATTTCGATAATTATACTTAATGTTGCTCAAAATCAAATCCTTTTTTTATATTCTACAGCCTAGACTTAGAAATTTCCTTGTCAGAGGAGTGAATAATCCCCTATTTTGTCAGATTAAAAGCAGAGGAAATTTTTTTATGAGGATATCACGTTTCCCTCAATTTTTCTTCGACGTGTAAAAATAATTTTCAAAGTGGGTGTTAATTTGCAATTTTATAATTAAGTTGAGATTATAACGTCAACTTTCTTCGTAATTTTTTTCAAATTATAAAACTCTCAGGAAATACTATATTCAAGTTACTGCCAAAAATTGCTACTACTGAAAAAATTAAGGAATACTAGTCCTACAATTGAAAAATAAATTTTTCGAAAAATTAACAAATCTATAATATTCTTATAATAGAAAAGTGTATTGTATCTCATTTTTCTATTAAATTAAAAAATATTTTTTTTGTCCTAATAACTAAAATGTAACAATGTTTTTACATTGTTTAGCCCTTAATGCATAATTCACTCAAAATTTAAAAAAATAAGCTTTTGCAAGTTTTCAAGATAATAACCATTTTTTTAATGTTCCTTATAAAATTTCAAATGAGATTTTATTTTTAAAAATATAGTTTAAAAAGAATATTGAAAAAGAATTTACAAAATTTCAAATGATTTCCTAAAATCTCAAAAAATAATCTACAAGATTTACAAAAAGTTTGCAATTTCGCAGCATTAAAACATTTTATACGAAATTAAAGTGATTTTAAGAGATATTTAGAAGTTATGAAAAGATTCAGAAATTATTTTAAACTAAAAAAATATTGCAAATAAATAAAAAAAAAAGATTTGTTAAGAGTTCAAAGAAAAGATCTAGAATTATTTTAGGAATTTTTGAAGGTTTCGAGGAAATAAAGAAAATCTCTTAAGATTTTCGTGAAAATTTAAAAGGATTTTTCGTTTCGAATGAATAATTTAAAGAGATTATGCATTTGAAAAGATTTTAACACAGTTCAGAAACGATTTTCAAAATTGGCCGTTTATGTAGTACGCCACGCTTTTTTCGGAAAATGTTTATCCTTTAAAATTGTAGAATTTAAAATTGAAAGCGCACTTCTGTTCTTAAAAAAGCATTTAAAATTAAAAAGTTTAAAATGAATACATACAATTGTATACATACTTTCAAAGAATTGAAAGATGAAAATGAATAAATTTGTCAACTTAGAAACGGACCATTTTCAACTTTAGGGCGTTTGAATTAGAAAAATTTGGAATTTAAATTGCTGAAAAATGGTACAATATAAATTTATAGTCTTCAAAATTTTAAATTAAATTCTTTCAGAACGTAAGAATTTATTTATTTTTATTTACTACTTTATTGAAAGTTCAACTACTTTGTTAAAAGTTTCTTTTTCTAGGTTGATGATTCATAATTTTAGTTGGTATAATCTATTACTTTGGTTAAATACTCGTTTTTTTTAAACCGAACTTTTTAATTGATAATTAAACGATTCAAGCTTTTTGGTTGAAAATCAATATTTTTTGTTGAAAATTTAACTGCATGGTAAGAATTTCAACTATTTTATTAAAAATTCATTTTTTGGTATGAACTTTAACATTTTATTTGGATATTTATCTCTTTGCTGGTGAATTGAACCATTTTTTCAAAAGTTAATTTCTTAACCCGAAAATTTAACAACTCCATTTTTGGTTGAAAATTTATCTATTTAATTAAATTATCTATTTATTTGGTATAAAATTCATGTTTACTATTGAAAATTTTTTTTTTTTTTGTAAAAAATTCATCTTTTTTGTTGAAAATCAAACTGTTAAATTTTACAGAGATGAATTTGGTACAAAATTCAACATTTCAATTATCAGCGGAGGAATTTCCTACAAAATTCAATTGTTAAATTTTCAAAGGACGAAATTGCAACAAAATTTAATTTCTGCATTTTCAACTCTACTACGCATTTAAAATTTAGAATCATTTTATTTTACAAAGTAAAAGTCTATTTCCAAATTTAGACCGTTAAGAATTAAATAGTTTAAAATTTGAGTGGCTAAAAAATAGTAAATGACATTTATAGATTATAAATTAAACATTAACATTTTTTAATCTTAAAAATTTTAAATGGGGTAAAATAAAAAAAATTTGAAAAAGAATTTATAACTAACTATTTCTGAATTAGCTTTTCCAATTTACCAAGCACCTTTCCAAATTAATCACGGAGAAAAAAAAATATTGTAAAAATTAAACCATGTATGAACTAGGTATTCAAAATCGAACTATTTTAAACTTGAAAATGTTCCAAAGTGAACACTTTAAATTCATTGCCACACAGTTTCTTTTAAAGTCATAACACTTTATAATTTACATTTTCAATCATAGTAACATTGTTTCATGATTGTGTCTTACTAATTGACAAGGCCACGTTTCCCGCGCGCTGTAGCGCGCGTATATAATATTGAGCGCCAGTGCTGAATATGCGAGATAACATAGGTATGAACATGGCCGAAGTTTCTGGGCGAGATAATTTTGATAAACGGTTTAATAAACGACGTAATTCGAATGCAAAACACAATTGTGATGGTCGTTAACTTGTTACGTGGGACGTGTCTGCTACAAATGCACGATATTTTCGACAATAGGCACCAGAAATTCAGAACGAAAATGCGGCAAATCAAGTTGTCCAACGGAATGCCTCTGGGATATTAATGACCGGCCTTCTATACAAAATCGATAAAAAAGCGAGGAATGGTCTTTCCCTGTAGAAAAAGGCCAAATCTCTTTCCAATTCATTTAAAATATGCCCAAAGGTAGAATCCAGCTTCTACATTTGGAAGTCTATTAGGGAGTTTTTTTACGATAGAACTTTTTTATCTTTTTTTTCGAAAGACAAATTAATTGCGAGATTTGAATTACAGTGAAACTCTTCTATAGCCCCGATTTCGGGGATGACGGTGGGTGACAACCAACTCATTATAGCCCGCTCCGTTTTTGTTTGTTCACGCCTGACTGCTCGCTTGAAAGACAGTCGCAGGTTCCGCGCACCCCGCGTAGCAACTGTTACACCTACATACGGCGCGGCGTCAATTCTCGGAAAGGCTATAGAAGGGAGCGCTATTGAAGATTTTCACTATATATATAAAGTTAATTCAAGAATGACCTCAAACTTTTCCAAAAAAATTTTACCTCAATTGTACTTCAATTGTACTTCAAGAATGACCTCAAACTTCTCCAAAAAAATTGAGTGGCCCATTTTTGACTTTGGCAATTGAAAGAACGGAAAATTTTACGTTAAGAAGTGGAGTCAGGTCATAGGTAAGGTGTGACCTTAATGGACGTATCAAGGTCATTCAAACTTCAATATTTTCTGAACATTTGGAACGGTGGTGTTAGTGGATGGAATTTTAAATTTGGCCGATATCACAAAGGATTGTTTGAATTTAAAAAACAAAGGTAACCTTGAGATGACCTTGATGTTAATGGTCAAGGTCAATCGATATTTAATATGCACATTGTTCAAGTAAGCAATTAAGTAAGTGAGGTAATAGGATGATTTTCACAAGCTAGTTTGCGAAAAAATGTTCAGGCCATATTGAAGTTTGAATGACCTTGATACGTCCATCAAGGCCACACTTTACCTATGACCTGAATAAATTTTTTAACGTAAATTTTCCCGCTTTTTCGATTGCAAATGTCAAAAATAGGCCATTAAATTAAAAAAACAAAGGTGACCTTAGAATAACCATGAAGGTCATGGTCAAGGTCAAAACTAAAGTCACCACTCGATTCCTCGTTAAAAGTTACTTCAAGAATGACCTCAAACTTCTCCAAAAAAATTGTGCCTAAGGATTTATTTGACTGTCTCGGGACATTTTGGACACCCTGCATACATATACGCATACATATTTTTTTCAGGTTTCACAATATATATTTTAATGCTTCTTAGAATTCCATGGTAAAGTTAAACTTTAAACCAAATAGGTGAATCTTTGAAAAATATAAATTTTTAACAATTCAGTCTAATCTTCAATCAATTTTTTTTTCAACCGAATAATATGATTTTTAACTATTTAATTAAATTTTTAGCGAAGGAAAAGAATTGTCCGGCAAGAAGATTAATTTTCTACCGAAAACACGAAATTTCATTAAAATATATTATTTTTTAACACAATTGTTGAATTTCAAACAAAAAATTAATTTTATGTAAAGAAGATAAATTTTTATTCATATACATAGCTTAATTTTGAAGCAAATAGTTAAACTTAAACCAATAATAGTATTTTGTTAATAAAAAAGTTCATTTTCCATCGAATAGTTATTCATTTTTTACCAAATTGTTGAATTCTTAAACAAAACAAATTTTTTTCGACCTAAAAAGTTGCATTTGGAACTTAAAAAGATGAATCTCACCCGAGAAGATTAATTTTTCGTCTAAAAAGACGAACTTTTATTAACACATAAATTTTTACTAGAAAAAATCTATTTTCAATAAAAATCATCAATTTTCAGTCAGCAATGAAATAGTTGTATTGATCGTTAAAAAATTCATTGTCAACAAAAAAGAAAAAAAAAATTTTTTCAAAAAAGTAGATGAATTAAAGAAAAAGAGAATTTTGAATCAACTAAGTATATTTCACAAACAATTTTTTACAGCAAGAAGATTAAAGTTCCCGAAAATGACGCTAGTTTTCAACAAATTACATTAATTTACTACAAATTCTTGAATTTCAAAGCCAAAAGGATGAATTGTCTATTAAACGGTAGAATTTTTAACACAAAAATATTGCTATTAACAAAAGTGTTTATTTAATTTCAAAAATTTAAACTTTCATAATAATAGTTTCATTTTTAACCAAATAGTTATATTTTAGCCGAAAACATGCATTTTTAACCAAATTATTCAATCCTCAACCAAACCAGAATAATTTGGACCCAATCAGTTGCATGGATCTTCATATAGAAAATATAAATTTTCAATAAAAAATATCAGTTTTTAACAAAAAAATGAAATAGTTACAACAGAATTCGACCCAAAAGATGATTTTTTAACCCGGAAGATTAAGTTTATAAAAACAAAATAGCTCAATTTTCGACCAAGGAAATGAATCTACAAGCAAAATAATAATTTTTTAAGAAATTAGTTCACCTTTCAATTAAATACTCGAATTTTAAACCAAAAAAGATAAATTTTTAACCAAATATTCATATTCAACCTGAAAATGTAATTTTTTAATAAAAAAGTTAATTTTATATCATAAAGATAAATGTTATTTAAAATAGTTGAATTAACAAGAACAAATTTAACTTTCAACCGAACAGTTTAATTTTCTACCAAATTGTTAAAGCCAAAAATAAAACGAATTTTGAAGAAGCATTTATATTTTCAACAAAAGCGTTCAACCCAAAAGATGTTTTTTTTAAGCCAAAGATTGATTTTCTAAAAATGGAATAGTTAAATATTTAACCAAGGTGACAAACCTACAACAACAACAAATTTATTTTCACGAATCAGTTCAACTTTCAACCAAGTTGTTGAATTTCTGAACAAAAAAGATGACTTCTTAACAAAATAGTTCCCTTTTCAACCAAATAATACAACTGTCAACCAAATACTAGAATTTGGAACCAAACGAAATGAATAAATTCCGAAACAAAAATATAATAGTAGACTTTTCCAACAAAAGCAGTTGATTTTTATTGTTGGGTTCTATGAATTTAATTCGCATTTAAGCACACAACAAAACGAGAAAAAGTAGAGAAAATGTATGTTTTTTAAAAGCAGATAAAAAAAGAGAATTATTTAAAATTTATTATCAGGCAAGGTAGTAAATGTTATCTAAGTTTCCAACGTGACTACCACTGACCTGAGTAGGAACCTTTTGGATCCAAAGGCGGCGGGGGGTCATTAAGTGTCCGGTACATGGTATTTTTCGTCTTAGTAAGCGAGATGCTGAAATAAAAATTAATTTTAATTATTATTGGAATATTACAATAATTATAATTATTTAATTAGCTATTAACATTAAATAAAAGAAATAAAAAAAATATGATCTGTTCTCGAAGCAGTTCTTAGAATCTTCTCGTCATTATTTAATGTTCATTTTTTTTTATTCACTCTTTAACATAAATTTCAGTTACAGTTACGTAAGTAAATACATTGTCAATAGCGCAACCTTACAATTTTGAAGTGTGTACATTGAAAAGAATTAAAATATGTATATTAGGAAGTCAAAACATCGACAACAGTAATTTGGTGACAGTGACTTCTTTTTTGTTAAAGCTCTTTCGGCTTTAGCGAATACATTCTCATCACGTATCTCGTGCTTCGAACTCGAATTTGTATCTCAACTTCTATATCATTTCCAAAAAAAGTATATTGTTACAATTCGTAACATACATTGATATTAAAACAGGCGTAGTTTCATTGTCTCTTTCAAAAAAATGCGCATTCTTTAAAAAAAATGGTTATTAAACATATTACTGCAACTTCTGCCGATTTTGTAAAAACTGAATTTACTCATTTCCAATTATATTTTTACGATTTAAACGTAGCACATACGATCGACACATCAGCCTTACCTTTTTTAACTTCTAAATTAAATCCCTAGCTCAGTGGCCCACAAATCTTCGACTAACGAGGGTCTGGGGACGGGGGTAGGAGGCGATTAGTTTCAACCAAGAGTCATAGCTGGTTAGTGTTTTATGCTGAGAAGTTCAACCAACCTTCGGCAGCGTTGTGTTAGATGGGAGTTCACATGATCTCATGTTCACATTTCCGGCCCACAGTAGGGAAAAAGTGACATTTTTGGTTCAAAATAACGTACAGTCCATAAATATTGAGCGATTTGAACAAAAAAAATGGTAAAAATGCTGTTAAGATTTTTAAGAGAGTTGTCGAGGCTTATTTTTTCAATTAGGTTTTTAATTTTTTATAAATAAACAAACAAATATGAACAAAAATTTGCCATTTTATCTATTTGACGTTCACGGTGCTCGTCAATAACAGGAAAAGTATTGAAATCCCCTAAGTTTCATAAATTAATATTAGCTAAAGATGTTCCAATATTTTATATATATATATATTATTATTAAACAACAAGATTTTATATAAACGAATTATTTGTAGAAAAAATGTTTCTTATGATTTTCCATAATCATATATTTTTTTAGTTATATTGCAAGAAGTGTTATGAACAAATGCAGTAATCAAGCATTGTTCGACAGAAAAATTCGTTTTTTTTTCGATGTACGAGGGTAGTTCAATAAGTCCTTAGAATGAAGTATAAAAACAATTTTTTTTGGGTAATTTTTTTTTTTATTTTTCAACATAATCTCCTTGGAGCTCTATACACTTGGTCAATCGCTTTTCAAGTTTTTTTAATCCTTCAGAAAAGTGCGTTTTCGGAAGTTCCTCAAAATAAGCACTTACAGAGGCAAGGACGTCTTCGTTGTCTGGAAATCTCTGTCCACCGAGCCATTTTTTCAAGTTTGGAAATAAGAAAAAGTCATTGGGGGCTAAATCTGGTGAATACGGTGTGTGTTCGACCAATTCGCATTTTAGTTCTTCAATTTTAGCCATTGAAACGAAGCATGTGTGAACTCGGGCGTTGTCGTGATGAAAGAGAATTTTTTTCTCGCCAAATGTAGTCGTTTTTTTAAATTTCTTCTTTCAGCTGCTTTAATAATGATGCATAGTATTCACCAGTGATTGTTTTACCCTTTTCCAAGTAGTCAATAAGTATAATTCCACGTGCATCCCAAAAAACTGTAGCCATAACCTT
>NC_046663.1:90694327-90700069 GCF_010883055.1 Belonocnema kinseyi | reverse complement strand
TTATAAACCGTTGCTAAGGCAGGGGCAGATGTGCCATGAACTGAGTCCAATTCATTTTTTATCTCATATGGTGTTAAACCCTTTAAATGAAAATGTTTGATTGCCGCTCTGAACTCGTTTTTTTTCATTTTTCTTAACGAACAATTTTTTTTCAAATAAAAACACGTAAACGCAGAAGATGTGGACTGTGACTGCACCATATATCTAGTCGGGAGTGGTGCTGACTGAAAACAGATGATTTGGAGCGATTCGCCCGCCATCTGTTGGTCATTCTAAGGACTTATTGAACTACCCTCGTACTTTTTTTTTTAATTTGGAACTTTATGATATTTGCAGCAAAAAGTAAAAAGTAAAAAAAAGTAAATTATTGAATATTTCAGAATTCCGTAAAATGTCTTATATTAAAGAATGTTAAAAGAATATCAGTGAATTTTTTTACATTCCTCTTAACGTCGATAACTTGATCGAAACAGAGAAGATTCGACGCTTGAAAAAGGAGGTCGAAGGCCCCTATTTTTTAAAATGCTTTGTCCTCTAAATATCGACAAAAATTTGTGAGATAAAAGTGAACATATCATTGATCATTGATAATTGGTCGGCACTTCAGTTAGAATTACTGCAGTATCATATTCTGAACAGGTTTTGTTTTTCCGCACTTTTCGACAGGACCGCCAGAATTACGTTTCTCGTTGACTTTATTTTCATCACCAATTAAAAATTATTTTTCATATTGAATTTCAAGTTTAAATCACAACTCACGTATTCAATTTTAACAATTCTATTCTTTCATTACGCGGAGCTATACAAATAATAACTTTCAACTGATAAAATAGTAGAAAATTATATTTTCATGACTGCAGATAATAAGCTCATAATTTTTATATCTTAAAATTGGTTTGATTACCTTCAGTAAAATTTGTCTATATTTAGGACTCCATTTTGAAATTCAGATTAAAATATTTAAGTGTCAGGGCTTAAAATACTTCAAATTTTTGACGAAACACCTTTTGGATGATTCACTGTGAAACGCTTGAAATTTTTAACATTTCTAGTACAAGTAATGCATTTTTAACAAAATAGATGACTTTTTAATAAACTATTTGAAATTTCAAAAAAGAGTTTAATTCAAAACCAAGAAAACTTTTTCAGTCATTTTTTTCAAAACAAATAGCTGTATTTTTAACAAAGACAAAAAATACATTTTTTCCCGGAAGAAAATTAATTTTCAAGTTAAAAAGACGAATTTTCTAGAAAGCATTTTGAACCGAAAATATTAATTTTTAACCAAAAAGTGACTTTTCAACTACATAGTTGGACTTTTGACCAAAATAGTTAAATTTTTAATAAAATACAAGAATTTTCATCCAAATGGTTGAATTTTTTTAACGAAAACATTAACTTTCAACAAAAAAATTAATTTTCAAACAAATATTCGAATTCTCTACCATTTTTAAACCAAAAGAATGTTCGTTTAACAAAAGACTTAAATTTTCCACAAAAAGGTTAATTTGAACTTGATAGTTGAATTTTCTACCTAAAAAAACAAATTTAAAACGGTATAATCAAATTTATAACCAAAGAAATGAATTTTCAACTAAAATTATCAATCTGCAACAAAATACTGAATTTTTAACAAATACATCAACTTTCAACTGACTAGTTAAATTTTAAACAAAAAAAAAGACAAATTTTAAACAAAATATCTGAACCCGCTACAGAAATTTTATCACCAAAAAAGATTAACTTAAAAACCAAAAACAACACTTTTCAACAAAAGAGTTGAATTTACAACAAAAATTATAGTATTTTTAAAGCAAATAACTGAATTTATCACCATAGTAATTGAGTTTTTCTCAAAATACATTAATTTTCAACAAAAATAAAATAAACTCTTGGTCAGTCCAGTGTCGGGGCTTGTCTGGAAATAGCGTTGGTCAAAAATCGGGGGGATCCAAACGTAAACAGTCAGGGCCATCTGAACCGTTTCCAATTGAAATACATAATATTGCACAATTGCCGCATGTGAGTACCGGCGAACTGCAACTCGCCTCGCCAGCTGAGAAAATGCATGAGCCAGCAGTTTTAGGAAGGTCAAGACCCAGGAGTCAGAATCCGAGAGTTTGGTGTAGATCAAATATCAACGAGAAATATAATAGTTGATATTATTTCAGGAAAAAATAGTTTAATTGTAAATCAAAAACAGTTGAATTAACTAAAAAAATAAGAATTTGTCAAAAAATAAGAATTTGTCAAAAAATAGCTGAATTCTCAACCAAAAGAGATTAATTTTCTACCCATAAATGACCCATAAACTGCTCTTAACAGGAGATATACCAAAAACAAAAAATAACTTCAAAGTAACTAAAATTAAAGTCCAAAGTAACTGCAAAAATCGTAACCAAGTTACGTTACAAGTTACTTTTTAAAATAGTAACGAAGTTACCCTAAAAGTTGCAAGTAACTTTTTAATAACTGTTTAGATCATTCTCTTTAATATCCCTTAAACATATTAATGAGGTTATATGTATGTATTTATTTCTTAAAGAAGATTACGAATTTTCTTCAACATCAATTTACTAAATCAAAATTTCCAAATCATTAATTTTAGATCATGATGAAATTCATTTTTGAATGCTTCTAAACATTATTCATAAAAGAGAAAATTTTAAACGTAAATTTCTTCATGGGTCTAAAGTAACGAGAAAAATGAATTTACTGAGAATAAAAAAATTTCAAATCTTTTTTCATTTTAAAAAGTCAATTTCAACACAAAATTAAAAAAGATTTTTAATTTGTTCAAGGATTTCCTTTATTTCTTCGTTAATGAAAAGATGTCAAAGTTATTTAAAAATAATACAACAAATTAAAAAAGTTAGAATTTGAATGTCTATGAACAAAATATTAAAAAGATTTTTATGAATTTTGAAAAGTTTGAAAAAATTGTAGGAAAATTGCAGTCACTTTAAAAGATTTTTCGGAATTTTAAAAGTTCTGAAAAGATTAAAAATATTTTAGAACTTTGATACATTTCCGGAAATTTATTAAATATTTTTAAGTATCTACAAAGCTTCTTCATGTTCTAATAATATTTTTGAATTACTCGAACTTTTCCTACGATTTTGTAAAATCCTATAAAATAAACCAATTTTTTTAGAAATTTTCCGACATATTAAAATTCTTCCAAAATATTTTTTAATTTTCTCAAGAAACATACAAAAATATATTATTAATGCACATATGTGAGATTTGTAGGTTCATTTCACATATATACCTTATATTTTTTCCAATTATTGATACATCAAAATATTTGACGGCGTTTCTACAACATTTTCAAGATCTTTGCAAATTAACTGAGTCACAAGCCTATTTTTCAAATTTTCATTTTCTAATGACTTCCTGACTTCACAGATAGCTCACAAATTTTGCAAACCCTCACTGTTTACTTTTCAACCCCCTCGAAATCAGTCCAAGGCTATTTGAAGGCAACCTCCGACACTGGATTGAAAGCGAGAGTTTGATGTATTTGGTGAAAATAAGTGACTAAGAACGACTATGACATCAACGGTCATCAAGTGGCACTCAGAGACTATGATTATATAACATACATATGAATATGTAACATCAGGTGGATTCAAGAGATTCAATTGATTCACTTAAGTGACTTTGACATGAAACACAATCAAATGATTATTGCGGACTTGAACTGGCTGATCAGCGCCAAACGGCAACACTGGGAGTTGATTTTGTTGTCTGAGTTATTTCTTAAACGCTTAGCGTTGAAGTTGAAGTGTGAGCGTAAGAACGAGATAAGTATTGCTTATAAGGTGTTTTAGACTACTTGCCCCAAATTGACTAATCCGAGCCAACCAGAAACGCTGGGAGTTAATTTTGTTGTCTGATTTATTTTATTAAACGCTTAGCGTTGAAGGTAGGATGGACGTGGTGGAAGAAAAGGAGAATTCTGTGAAAGGTGCTTTGGAGTGTTTGACATAAACTGGTTGATAAGTGCCAAATTGCAACGCTGGGTATCGATTCTTTTGTCTAGCCATTCAACTTAAGCGCTTTGCGAAGAATTCAGGATGCAATCTTTTGAAGGAAAGTAACGTTTGTCATGCCTTTGTGAATTAGTTATTTTGATCACCAATTTAGACAATCAAACGCCTCTTAATAATAGAAATCGAATTTCGCAATTATACAATTCTATGAACGCTTTGCGCGTTGCCTAAAGGCTTAGCGCTTATTGCTTCCAAAGCGATTGCAGCGCATTGTTCGTTGGTGCATTTCTTTTTCTGCATAAACTTGCACGAGAGCGATGCAAATGGTGGAAAAAAAATCTGTGATATATTCCACTTCAGAGGTAAAAAATTCAAACTTTTTCCAATTCCTTGATATAAGATTATTCTTTTTTAAAAGCTTTCAATTCAAAGCTGGTTAATTTTAAACGATGTCAGTTGGGAATAATTTACTGTTAAAGTTTCAAGCTGAAAGCTGATCAGCAAGATTAAAAATGTTTAAATTTATAGTTTTGAAAGGTTTAAAAAGAGGAAAGTCATAAGTTATTTTAAAATTATTTTGTATCATTCTTACTCTGGTTTATATGATAAACTGCTTGCAATTAAAAATTGTAATTGTAATATGTTTTGAAACTAATATCAGAAGTCAAAGGGGTTAAAACCTTTTCTTTATTGCAAATATTTTAAGTCGTAAAAAAAAGAAAAACTTTTTAACTGAAAATTAGTTTCCAACCATTAATTGCATTTTGTTTTACACTTTCAAAAGTATAAAATCGATTCCAAAGAATATCATTGGTATATTATTCATGAAACATTATCATTTTCCTTTTACACTTATATGCTTCTGAAATTTAAATAATAAACAAACCATGAAAAAAAAACAGAATTAAAAAGCAAAAACACCTCTGCGAACCAACTTAAAAAATAAATAGTTATTCAAAATTATTTTTCCCCCCAAATTATTATTTGGTTGAAATTTTTGTTCTCTTTCTTGACTGAAAAATTGTCTTGTTGATTGTAAAATTCATGTCTTTTGTTAGAAATTTCGTCTTTTTTAATTAAAGATGCAACTATATTGTTGAAAATTAATCTACTTTACTTGGGGATACAACAATTTCGTTAAACTTTTTTTTAATTCAACTCTTTTTGATTTAAAATTAGAATCTTTTCTAATAAATATACATATATAGCAAATAGTATAAATCGATTCAACTTTACTCTTTACACTTCGAGTGGGAGCAAAACGATATGTTTGTAAAGACTAATTTAGTGTTGTGTACGATGCGCTATCTGCTTGTCAATATGCCAGAAAGTCTTCCCTCAAGCATATCGGCGTTCTTTTTATCGAACGACCCCGATCACTGAAAGTGGAATATCGACAGATATTTGCGTGGCTACTGAGATATCTTCTCGTCAATTTTAGAGAAGAAAAAAAATTACTTTAGTGAAATGTGCGAAATAGGTCCTCAAATGAAAAAGAAGGTTAGATTAAATACCTATAGAGGGACGCTTTTATCTCTGAGAGCTTTATTCGATTATATATTATTCCTTTCATATCCTCAGCTTAGACGTGGTTTGTTAAAATGATATCCTATCATAAAACTTTTAGAAAGAAAAGCAGCTTTATTGAGGAGGATCTCGGCCCTAATAAACACCTTCATTTTCGTGTATATCGTGTCTAAATTTGTTCGAATCATAAAAAATAAAATGCGTTTTTTTCTTAAAGAAA
>NC_046663.1:90691268-90694227 GCF_010883055.1 Belonocnema kinseyi | reverse complement strand
CAGATTGTTGAAATTTACTTTCAACGAAACAAGTCAATTGCGAAAATTCAACGTGCATGGAGAAAAATAAAAAAAGTGAAAACTGCGCCTTCTGCGACTACATTGTATCGTTTGTATGAAAGATTTTCATCAGGTGAGGCACTTATTAATCCCAAGCGTCCAAATAAAAAGCGACCAAGGCGATCGGATGAAAATATCGCACTCGTACGGGCCAGTGTTCTGAATACTCCATGCACGTTGAGTTTTTACAAGTGACTTGTTTTGTTGAATGTAAATTTCAACAATCTGAGAGCGTCCGCGTGGAGTGTACTGCTCCATGGCAAAAATCTTCTTAGACTGATGCTTCAAACGCGCTACGTCATTACTCGATCTGTCATCTCTGTCAAAAGTTACAGTGTTGCCAAATCTTTTCGTCGAATATGGACAACCCTGTATATATATATATATATATATTTGTTTATTTATTAAGAAAATGAATATCACCAAACAATATGAAAGAAACAAAAGTGACAAACGTTCTTGATTAAAATTTTGTTAAACAATTGATTGTGCAGGAAACTGTTGAATATAAAATAGTTGTTGTTTTTAATAAATTCAAATTAAAAAAAAATTTATTTAAATTTGGCACTTTCGAAATGTTTGAATTGTGACCTATAAATAACAATGCAAACATTATTACTTTGAAACAACTTAAATTAAAAATACAGTGAAACCCTTCAATAGCCTTCCCTTCTATAGCCCTTCCGAGCATTGAGGTCTCCTCGCAGGTAGGTGTAACAGGAGCTGCGCGGAGTGCGCGGGGTCTGCGGTTGTTACTCAGGAGAGCGCTCAGGCGTGATCAAACAAAAGCGGAGCGAACTATAATGAGTTGGTTCCCACCCATAGTCAGCCCCGAAATCGGCGCTATAGAAGAGCATCACTGTAAATAAACTTTTAAACATTTAAAAAAAATCATTAATTTTCAAATGGAACAATTAAAGTGTAACGTTTAACGTTTGAATTTAAAACTGTGAAATTTCAAAGATTCAAGGCCTTCTAAAGTATTTTAAACTAATCAGTATCAAATTATTTAGTTTTTAATAATTAATTAGTAATTTCTGATTTTTAATTAAAAGTGAAATATTGCTAAGTATTACTTTTAAAATTTTTAAATTGCAACATTTTTAATTTAATGAGTTGAAAATAGAATTTTAATTACTAAAGGCAAATTTTATCATGAAAATTGAAGCAATTCCATTTTTAGCGTTGAAATCGATAAAAAAAATGTATTTGAACAGGTTTAGAATCGTCTCATAAAATCAATTAATTTAATTTATTTAAAATTTTTTGAAATTCAAACGCTTTATTTTTTAATTCTGTAAGTCTTCAAAACTGCATTTAAGAATTCTTTTATAATTACGTATTGTAAACTTAATTATTTAATAATTGAAAAGTTAACAAATGAATTTCACATTTAAAAAAGGTTGTGATCAGCCTGATTTTAAATGGCATTATTGGGTAACGAAATCAATTATTTCTATTTAAACTATTTTTGAATCAACTGTTTTATCAATTTATTATTATTTATAATAATATTCTCAGCGAGAAATTCTAGAAGTTTTTTCTCAAATTTTACAATTTTTGTCTACTTTTCAATTAGAGCAAGGTAATAATCGATTCAATTCAAAAATATAATTTTTAAAACTATTTTTCAATAATATTCTTGTTGAATAATGCTATAAAGTGCGGTTTTTTCTGAAATATTCAACGTTTTATACACTTTTCACCTAAATCAAATAAAAAATTAATGCAATGTAACAAACATAATTATTTAAATAAATTATTATTATTATTGTTTATAACTATCTTCTCCTATAGTAATGTTAGATAGTTGCAGATTTTTCACAAATTTTCTACTTTTTGTCTTTTTTTGTTCACTTTTCAATTAGGGTAAGTTAAAAATTATCTAGTGTTACCAGAAATTATTGTTTAACCCATTTATTATTATTTTTAATAATAATAATATCTTTGAGCGAGGTAAGAGTTAATGCAATTTCACAAACATAATATTGTTTTAACATATTATAATGGTTTGTAACTACCCCATTCAATATTAATGCTGGATAGTTGCGGATATATTTGATAATTCTAATTAATTAGTACCACACTCTAAACGAAAATTTGAAAAACAAGTGGTGAGAGTGCAATTTTTGTTTCACATTCATATTTTGAATTAAAAAATCTGTTGAGTTTAGTTTCGCTAAAATATCTAGCAGAATGTGCATCCTCAGGAAAAAGTAGGATTAAACCGTCTACCAAATTTTTCAAATATTTTATAACAAATCGTTATAATAATCAGTTTTCACGTACTTACAGCTTCCAGCAAAGCTCTGTGAAATTTGTTATAAAATTTTTTCAAATAAAATTTATTTTCGAAGAGTATATTTCATGTAGGATTTTGAAAAAATAATTGTTAAAATTCACTTTCTTGAATGTTAATACACTATTTTTTCAGATTTTTCTGGCCGCTGTAGAAATGGATAGAAAATGATTGTAACAACGATTTATTTTAGACAATGTGAAAAGTGTTGTTGGAATCTAAAACATACTTTTTCCTGAATCTGTTACACAGACATTTCAGCGAAATTGAACTCAACTGATTTTTTCTACAAAATATGAATATTTGACAAAAGTGCTTCCCCACCTCTATCATATTTAGATTCTAAAATTTTAAAAAATGTTTATACTCTAAAAACAAATATTTTTACCATTTTCACCTATCCCTTAGATGAAACCATTAAACCGAACAAACGTGTTGAGAAAATGTTGCGATTTCACTTTTTTTTGTCAATAACAAAAAATTGATTATGAAATCAGCTTCGAACTTTTCAGGACTTTAAAAGGACGTCGATCTAAATATTTATAAATCCTAATTGGACTAACTAGTATTGAACGTAATTGAGCTTGCGGAACCATTAAA
>NC_046663.1:90689381-90691168 GCF_010883055.1 Belonocnema kinseyi | reverse complement strand
TACTATTAACATTTACAGATATATACCCCATCTAAAGTCAGGTGTTACCTTTATGATACGAGTAATTTAAAATAATCTGTATTATCATCAGAGATAGTTACCATCGATCATTGTTGATTTCTTTTTCGCCAACGTGAAAATAGAAATCAACCTATCGATCAAGTTAAATATTCAAATAACAGAACCTACTTAACTTCATTTTTAGACAATTTGGAAAATAAATTTTTTTTATTTTTAAATTAAATTTTTTTTAAAAAAAGATCTACTCTTGTCGCCCCACTGGGAATCAAACCACAGAACTTCAGATTGCTGGTTGGTTGATTTCCTATTAAGCTAAATAAAATTTCACAAAATCATTTTCCATCTTGTCTAAAAATAACGTTAAGTATTTTGTATTATTTGAAGATTTAACTTGATCGATAAGTTGATTTCTATTTAACGGTGGTGAAATATATATATACACACTTATTTGATGATTATTCAAATTAAGTGAATGACAAATCAGCCAAACAAGCAATATTAAGTAATTCAGTGAGACGACAAGGAACATCATTTTATATACCTTGGGTATTTTTTAATGAGAACAGAGGAAGTTTCTATCAAAAAATAATATCTTGTATATTGTAGTTACATTTAGTTATTCATTTCACGGCTGTGCCAAATTAATTTTGGGGTGTCGGTGATTGATTTTTGAGATACGAAAAATCGAAACTAATTAAATAGATACCGAACATCCGAGATGGAATAAAGAAACCAAACAGGAATCATAAGAACATGGATATCAATATTGATAGTCTGTATGATTCACTGAAAAATTCCTTCTGTTGGTGTCGTTCACTGACACTTTCCAGGTCAGAAATATCAATCCAGCCAGCCATCCCATTTAAATGAACCTTAGTGCGGTCGTAGCACTTTATGGGTCACGTTTATTGGCTAAAGTATTTTCAAACATTTTGAAAATTCTGAGAGCTACACTATTTTGAAATTTGATTTCGACTTTTTCTTTAAATTGTAATATTTTCAACACTTTTTTTATTACAATTAAAGTTATAGGATTTTTGTAAGACAAGATGCTGTCTCGTATAAAATATTGAAAAAGCAAAACTTTAAAATTTTCATCAAAAAAACTAACAAAAAATTTGGATTCGATTTTTGACGAATTTTGATATTTTTGGTTTTTAATTTCTTTCAGAATAATATGCTTGGATTATGCACTTTCCATTTTTAAAAAGATTTCAAAAGACTTTCAAATTAACATCACTAATTTTGAGAGTATCAACATGCCCTTCTGTAGGTGGCAACAAAAAGTATCTATTATTTCGCCGGTGCTTCTGAAAAAAACCTGCAAAATAAAGCTATGTAGAAAAACCTTTTTCAAAGACGCCGTAAAAAATAAATTGTTTATTAGATCGCTGTGAAAAAAAAACATTGTTTTAAAACACCGTGCAGAAGAACACATCTCAGTAAAATACTACGAAAAAAATATATATTTCGGTAAATGCTGAGAAAAACCTGATTTATTAAAGCGCTTAAAAATATCTTGAAATTTGAAACATACCCTGAAATATTTTTTGAAATGTCAAGGAATTTTTAACTGATTTCCATAATTTATAGGAATTTCAAAGAATTAATCCAATTTTAAAAGGGTTATTAAAAAAATTTTCAATACTTTAGAAATCTTTTTAAAAAAAAATAAGTTGTAGGTGTTTCGAAAGGTTTTAAAGGATTTGAAAAATTTTAGAGAATTTTAAAAGATTGCAAGGAATTTTCAATTGATTACAGTAATT
>NC_046663.1:90671344-90689281 GCF_010883055.1 Belonocnema kinseyi | reverse complement strand
ATAAATAGAAAACCACCGAAGTCTTCCGAAGCCTTCAGATCGGCAATCATCGTACAGCAGAACTCCGAGGTCGAATCGTGCATTTTCGGCTTACATACGAACACACAGTGGTACTCATGCACTTTCTGTTTTGCGGCTCCCAAAAGGTAGGTATGGTGGGGGTAATTTCCATCCACGATCTGGCAGCTCTGCGCTCTGGTTTACTTCTCTCCGTGCGTACAGGGGCCGTGGTGGGAGGTGACGAAACTGCGCAATTAAAAATAAACGTGTCTAGAGGATATAGAATAGGTGAACTTTCGTGTAGGCGATCGTTAGAGTAGGTAAAAGTTTTCTGTATAAATGAAATAAAATTATTTATTTTAGTTCTCTAAAAAAAGATAATTCAAAATCGTTAAGAATCTCAGGAATCGATAGGAATCCCTTGACATTTCATTTTATATATTTTCCAAAGATCTTTAAAACATTTTTTAGAATCTCGTCAATACGTAAGTGTCAGGAATCCCATTGAAATGTTAAAAAATCGTACGAAATTCTTTAACATTTCTTGATATTTTTTTATTCTTTTGAAATTCTTTGGAATCTTTTAAAACAAATAAAAAACCTTTTGAAATTTTTTAGGTTGTTCTGCATCCCTTGAAACTGTTAAAATGAGTAGAAATATATTTAAAACCCCTAAACCCATCAAATCTTGTGGAATTCTTTATAATGCACCGAGCTTGAAGTCATTGGAAATTTTACAAAATGTATTTAATATTTCTTGAAATTTTTTTATCTCTTGAAACTTCTGGACATTTTAAAAAATAAATAGAATTAATAGAAATTATTTTAAATTCCTTGAATATAATTGAAATTGAATCTATTCGTTTACGTCCTGCAAACAAGTATGTAAATGCATATACGGAGGCAAATTTTGGGAGATGAATTCACAGCATTACTCCTTGATTTTATTACGCTTTGACATGAGAACTAAGATCTCGGAACCCTTTCTCTTAAAGCGTAGGTCTCAAAGTTTCAGGTATTAAGCCACGCCACTTTGTTCTCGGTTCTCGAATTCTATGCTTTTAGATCAAAGAGTCCGAGACTCTGAATCACATAAATACTGTTGCTCTAAAATCACGTGCTTCCGTGAATTAATCTTTTGAAATTCCTCTCCGTGTAGAAATCTTTGAATTCCCTCGACATTTTATAAATGCTTAGAGATTTAACAATAATTTAAATCTTGTGAAATTCTTTAAAACCTCTTGAAATCTTCGTAATTTCTAGAAATTTATTTAAATTTTATTTAACGTATTTTCTGAAGTTCTCTAGAAGTACCTTCAAATCGAGCTTAACATCTTTGGAAATCGTACAAAATTCTGTGAAATCCCCTGCAATTTTTTTAATCTCTTAAAATTCTTTGGAATCTGTTACAATACACTAAAATCTTTTTAAATCCTGCAAATCCTTTGAAATAATTGAAGATGATATAAAATCCCTTAAAACTGATGAGATGCTTTGAAATACCTTGAAATCTTTGAAAATCCCACAAAATTTTATTTGATATTCCTTAAAATATTTGTAATCCCGTTAAAATTCTTTGGAATATTTTAAAACATATGAATATATAATCGACAAAATCCATTTAAGAAAGTATAAATTATTTGAAAGTCCGTGAATACAAATTGAATTAAACTTATTCAAATCCTATAAAGAAGTTTAAATCCGTAGAAATAATTAAAATTCCCGGAAATCTTTCGAATCCTTAACGATTTAATAAAACCCTTCAGACCTTGTGAAAGTCGTTGAAATCCTTTGAAATATTTAAAATCGCTAGCAATCCTTTGGAATTTAATTTATATTTAAAAGTTCTTTAATCCCTTGAAATTTTTTTAAAGCTTTTCTAAGAACTTAAAATTCTTAGAATTTTTTTGTAACTTCTTTCACAGCCCTTAAAATTTTTTGAAAAATGTTAACATTATTTATTTTAATACTGAGTTCTTTATAATGATTTTCCTAGAATCGCGAAATAAAATTTTCGCCAGAAAAAAAACCGTTAAACTAAACAAAAATTAAAAGAAAGTAATATGTTCTGCTTCTGAAAAGTAAGCGGAGAAGCCCGGCCTAAATAAAAGTCATAAAATCATTTAATTCTAAAAAGCTTCTTTCAAGACATGTAAAACGTGATTCAGAACTAATTATTGTTTGCATAATATACTAAAAAGAACACACATTCCTTGCAAGCGAACGTAATTACTGCATGTGTATGATAATTATTGTGCAACAATGGATAAATCAACTTCTTACTTTTTAAATATTTTACGCGATTAACATAAATAAGTGGGTCGATTATGCAGAAGATTGTTTAAAAATATTTATCGTGGCTTAATCGAAAGTACAGGGGTATTAGTTTTTATGTATGGGGGGTGGGGGTCACCGATTATGGTTAAGTACTTTACGGAAGCGTACACTAGGGCAGTAGTAAAGGACTGAGTAGGTCAGACGTGGAACCGAGTAACGTCTGCGTATAAGCAGTAGGATCTGGATTCTGGCCAGAATAATGTAGCCACTCTCGTGCCAGAATTCAGGAGTGAATTCAGAGAGCCAAGAAAGAGAAACGCTTTTTTCCGCATATTTTTTACCCAAGAATGACGTCGCACAATCTGGCATTATACATAGATGAAAAAACTACAAAGTTCTCTCCAGTACTGACATAAAAAAAAATCAAATGCTGCTTGGCAGAAGAGGAAGTTCAAAGTTGTTGGATTCACAATTTTGAATTTTATACGTACACTGGGAATCCCATCTAAGTGAGGTTTCGAGCATGGTCCTGAATGCCCTTCACTTGAATCAAAAACTAGATTTGATTGCTCCAAACGTAAGCAGGCAGGGCCTTTATGTTGTTTGTCGCACTTGAGTAAGCACAGCTTCTCTTCCAACGGCGCGGCGCGGCTTCTTTCATAACGAAAACGCCGAGGCTGCAATTCTAGAAATGACTTAAATGGAAGATACTTAAACGGGATTCCCAGTTTAATTACATTGCTATAAAACTATGCCACTGAGAATCACTATTTTCTTTCTGTAATCGTTAAAAGAGGTTTTTATAACTTCAGGCCTTTAAATGGAATTAGAGCGAAGCAGGTCAAGAACTTTTAGTTAGACAAGGATTTATATTCTTTTTTAATTTTTAGCAGTCTAGATTGTATCTTCCCCGAACGCCTCCCCTCAAACACTTAAAAATACATAATACATTCCCGGAAACAAAGCCACCTCAAAACCTGAACGCAAATGTAAACCGCTAAACACACACAACACCGCCTCAATAAAAAAACAAAAATCCAACACACACAAACCGTCTATAAATCAACATCCACACCCCTCGGAAACCAAAATATCTCGAAAGTCAAACTCAACCCTCAACCCCCTGTATCAATATAATATCCTCGTAATCAAAATACGTTGCACAGAGACACACACTTAAAGTTCCTGTAGCCGACTCGATAGGTGATCGAAAGGCGCTACCGTAACCATCCATCGAGGTTAGGGTACGTTGGCGTCAGGTGCCCCTGACCGGCCTACCCGTGACAAAGCAGCTGCACCACCCATTCCCTGTAGCCGACTTGATCCGTGGACGACGGGTGCTCCCGTGGCCACCCATCGAGGTTATAGTACGTCGGAGTCAGGTACCCCTGACCGGCCTACTCACGACAAAGCACCTACACCTCCTAATTCCTGTAATCGACTTTATCTGTGGTCGACGGGCACTCCCATGGTCATCCAACGAGATTCGGATGCATCGGCGACAGGTGCCCTTGACCGGTCTACCTACGGTAACACACCTGAAACCTCCTGCCCCTGAGGCCGACTTGAACGGTGGTCAACGGGCGCTCGCGTGGTCACCCGTTGAGTTTTGGGTACATCGGCGTCAGGTGCCCCTGACCGGCCTACCCGCGGCAACTTACCTGAACCTCCTTGACACTAAATCGCTTGGTGGTCGACAGGCATCACGTGTTCCTGACCAAGCCTACCTGTGGTAACCGTACTTACTCGTTAATAAATATCTCTGAGAGAAACCCAGCACCTAGGAATTTAAAACTATGGCATCCTTCCCTTTGCACCTGGCCTTAATTCGTAAAGCCTGTTTCAAAAACGAAAATCCTAGCGAGACTTACGCGTCTGGCGGGACAACATACAGGTCGATTAAAACGGAAGGTATTATGTCGCTCGAACAGGTTTTCTTTGCTTTTCTTTTCACTTAAAATTCACTTTGCATGACCAGAGTGACGGTCTCCACTCCTATTTTGTCCACTTCCAGATAAACTCCTTCCTACTGTCTCTCAAAATCTTCTTCCACACGACCCAGGGGTATAAAAGAGCGAAACTCTCTCGATTCGAGACAGATGAACAAACTCTTCAGCAGAGTAAGCATCGTGTTCAAAACCGCTAACCGATCACCGTTCCGCTCCGAATACTCACTGCAGCAGAATGTAACCCGCAACGAATTAACGTTGTACTTAGACCGCTCTACCACGTCACTTGACACCATGGCTGTTCCATGGATATACCGCCTCCGAAAAGAACAGCTCTAGAAAGAGCTTCATAGAGAAGAAATTGTCACCGTAGGATCCCTTATAGTCCTTCGACAAAGGTTGGTTAATTTCGTTCAGGTTGTGGTCACTAATATAGGTAACCGTGAAGACACATACTCTGATCCTGTTTTGCGGGCTCATTAGATGGCACTATAGGTCTTTCCCTCGCTACATGTCGCTCAGGGGCCGAAGTTTGATCTATCTCTCGTACTCCTACGTTGTTTTCCGAACGTCAACACATGTCAAACCTAACCCATTAAGAAGTGTTGAAGAGCTGACATGCAATTTGTTGCCATCATTTTCGACCTAGTGATTATCGCTGCAGAATACAACTGAAAACTATAAGAGGGAGCGGAACGTTCTGTGAGGAACGTGCGGTAAAAAAATTGATATCGAAAGTGATTACAACTTTTAAATGAAAACTGATTTCAAACATACTTCCATCATCTTTGGTTTTTCCCTAAGACACATTTTCATGAAAAAACCAATAGAAAACCAAAGATAAATATATAAATAATAATTCCAGTAATTAATTATGTATTTTTATTTTTTTTTCTATTGGGTTTTCAATTTATTAAGTGTTTTAATTACATTATCTATCAATCATCTGGATATAACCTCAAGCATCTATTATCTTATCTTAAAAACCTGCAGGCTTGTTTCATGGCCCCACCATAGATTATAGGTATATACTCGTAAAGCATTGAGTGAAAACAACCTGACTTCGTTAGAAGAAACCCAAAACTCTTCAAGGTTAAGCTAGAAGACACCTCAGACTACAAGAAAGACATAGAACGCACGCAGGACCTGGAATTTATGCAGGCCGAACTGGATAAACTCAGAAAATTGGAAACGTCCTCACCCTGGTACCTACGAAACATAGCCTCACTAGAACACCCATGTCTGAGAACATATTCACGATGGACCAGTCATAAGGACCCGGACGAAGACTCCAACAATGCCACACCATCTATCAAGACCGTAGATCAAATGCGGAAATGGAACTGCCACTTCGACGGCAAAAACGTCTATGGGTTCCTCGAGATACTAAAGGAACTCCAGAGAGCATATAGCCTCCCCGACTACCAAATCCTAAAAAGCTTTCCGGATCACATAAAAGGTGAAGCTCAGCTCTGGTGCCATAAGTGCGCAGCTGATCTCATTTCCTTGAAGGACTTAGAGTAGCTTCTAAGGAGATTCTACCTCTCCACATACGAACTCTGGCAACTAGACCAACAGGTTTACAATTGTCATCAGGGAGCCAACAAGCAATTTTGTAACTACGTAACAGCTCTGCTAACATTAGAAAGAAGACGGGAAGGATTTATCCTCGAAAACACAAAGAAAACATTGTACTATAACATCAAACCAGGGCTACGCCTATATATCCGGTTCTCTGAGGTGAAAAGCCCCGAAGCCTTAATCCAAAGAGTCGAAGAAGTAGAGGAAGCTCAAGAACTCCAGACGAGACACACCTGAAGGGATCATCGCCCAGCATAAAAACCTGCCAGACAACCAACTTCTACGGACGAGCCAAGTTACAACCGCCAAAAAGGCTGCTGGCGGTGTAAACAACGAAGCCATGCCCGAGGAAATTGTCGAAACAAACCAAAGAAATTCTGCTCCTGGTGCGAAACCGACGATGTCCTCTGCAGACTTTGCCTGTGCAGGGCACAGGGAAACGAAAACCGGGCCGGACCCAACTTGACTCACACCCGACCCTCACACTCGGCATTCGAAGAGTCAAGGATTTTAATCCCAATAAAGATAGGGATATACGCCGTAAACGCGCTAGTGATCCTAGAATATGTCTGCTCATATGTCAACACTGAAACAGCACATCGTTGCATAAACCAGGGATGGCAACAGGAAGAAAACAACACCATAGCTGTCATGGCCGATGACACAGAGACGTACCTTAGCGCAGTCCTTTCCGGATGCTTACAAGCCATGGAAAAAAATTACAATCCGAGGTTTCCATAATGGATTCTCTTAGCCACAGCGTGCTCCTGGGAATCGACCTTCTATCACAACTGAGTCTAATCGTCTACATCAACGGACGGATAGTCTTCCCGCCGACAAGAAACCAGAAACCAGAAAAGGGAAGTCTGCTTCACCGTTGGACCAAAAGTAAAAACCGGGTGACATATCCGGACGGGACGGCATTCTAGGTGCCCCATAAAGGACCCGTTTCCGTATCCGGCACGGAAACCAGTGATGCAGGTTACGATTCAAGAGAAATGGATTCGTTTGCAGCATGGTTATCGCGGATGACGCTGCAAATCCTCTGGTCGCTTATACTCCCAGTAGGCGACCTGGGCACCTTCCCCACCTCCTCGTACCATCCCATTCCCCGTAGTCGACTCGATCGGTGGTTGACGGGCGCTCCCGTGGCCACCGATTGAGGTTAGGTTTAATCGACTCTCGGTGCCCCTGACCGGCCTACCCGCGGAAAACCAACTGCACCTTCCATTCCTTGTAACCGACTTGATCGGTGGTCGACGGATACTCTCGTGGCCACCCATCGATATTAGGGTACGTCAGGTGCCCCTGGCCGGCTTATCCGCGGCAAAGCACTTGCACCTCCCAATACCTGCAACCGACTTGATCGGTGGTCGTTGGACACTCTCGTGGCCACCCATCGAGGTTTGGGTACGTCGGCATCCGGTGCCCCTGACCGGTCTATCCGCGGCAACCGTACCTACCCGTTGATAAATATCTCTAACAAAACCCCGCACCCAGGGATTCGAAACCAGGGCATCCTTCTCTTCGCACCTGACTTGAACCGACCGTGGGGGGGGGGGGGATCCTGGTCCACGACTACCGCCGTGGGGCCGAATCACGCGATTGCACATCCGTACACATCCGTACACCCACTTTAAAATAAGACCCAGTCTTATTTTCATACATACTAGTAAAACAGTCACGCAAATACGCACTCCTCAAAAAATACTGTATTTTACCATTTTTTTATCGATGTTGTTTACAGGCACAAAAAGCGTAATTTTTAATCATTTAAGGCCAAAAATATCCAACGCATATGAAAAAAAAGCATTATAATTTTTCAATATCCTATAGCGGATGTTTTTGCACTTCAAAGGTTTTAGGGCTTAAAAGCCTTGGACAAATAGTTCAATAATTTTTTTAAATATGTGAAAAATTGCATGTTTATTTGTTTACTAAGTAAAAGAAAACAATCAGGCGATAAGACGAACAGCTTATTCTACAACCTATCCACATACATTTCATCCAGAACCGGAAGCATAAAACAAACTGATAGCAACCCCTAGCTTATCCACCCCCTCTTTATACATGTTGACAATACAAATTCCTTTAAAAATTATTAAGTCGCGTATTGCCGTCCAAGAACTATCAATAGTATGCAAAAAATAGTGCAAGGTCTTTTTTAGGGTAATTAAGGAATTACCAATAATGTATCTAGGTAACAAAGATAAGGAACGAAACTTTTGAATCTTTTATGAAATGAGAAATTTTTTGATTTATCAATTACCATGCAGTTTTTTTCATTAATAATGTATGTAATCGAAATTTCAACTTTCAGGTAAAAAAATGTTTTGACTCTTCTAAAATTCTTTCAAATGTTTGGACCTCGTTAGGAATTAATTCATATCTATTGTAATATTTATAAATTTTCAAGCCAAATGATATTTTCTCTGTTTTGAATCCTTTGCTCAGAATAAAAAATGATCTGCAAATATTCAGTGATAATTTGATATATTTCATATAGATAATATATTCCGTTTTCCAACAATGTTTCTTCTATTCCTACAAACATAATTATTTATGCCGAAATTTAAACATGTATGAGGTTAATTAAAGGTAAATGAGTATCATTAGATTAAATTCTAAACAAAAAATAGGAAAATTCTTTCAATTTTGTTTGAAATTTGGTGAGAGAAAGCCATTTTCAAACTGCGAATTATCTTTGGCATTTTCAGGAATGCGACGTCGTGATGATGTTCCCGAGTGGAGCCAGCGACGAAACCCTAATGTGGCTTCTGGGTCGTTTACGGGCTGGAACTCCAGGATTAGTTGTACATGTGCGACATCACGCGTCGTCCGACAATTATGGATTTTATCTAACAGCACCATTTCCTGTGTAAGTATACAAATATATTTTATTTTATTAAATATGATTATACTTTATGTTGCATGTTATGATTTGAGTCATTTGAGGATAGCTTCTTTTTAATCTGGATTTATTGTACCTTATGAACTGTAATAATTATTTCAATAATGTATCAGCAATAAAAGTGTAACTACATGGAGAGAAAACTTCAGGGTTTATCGCAAGACAGTTCAAGGTATTAACGCATAAACTATTTATCAGGTGCATATCACAGACATCTCTTGATTTATTTTCTAAGATTTTATGATTTTAAGCAGGAAAAAACCTACTGCCCTAAACATACGAACGCTTATGCAAAGATCCCACTAGTTAGTGGGCTAACAGCAGGCTCCGTTCGGCTCTCATAATGTGAATTTAACCAAGAAAAATTTCCAAGAGTCCCCACGGAGTTTTTCCGTGAGTCTCCTTGCAATTTGCCTTTAGGCCACGCCTTCTGTCAATAGGCAGGAGGCATGACCTACGCCATACAGGCGAATTGCAAGGAGACTCACCAAAAAAGTCCGTGGAGGCACTTGAAAATTTTGCTCGGATATAAGTTCACGATATTAGAGCACAGCAGCGATTACTATTACCCACAGTAACTTTTGGCATTTTTACATGTGAGCTGTACTTATTTTCTATGAAGTTACATCGTGCGATTATCACAAGCATCCATGAATATATTTTAAGAGAAATGATTGCCATTTAAGCTGAAAATTGTTCACTCGCTAATAACTAGATTTTTCTTTCCGTGTAGGTATTTAAATAATTTATTCAAGGAATCTGTATTATCATAAAAAAAATAACAGAAAATCTTAACTACTTTACAGATCAAAGGAGCTATGAATTAACAAATGTTTTTAATAAAATTTTGTATGAAAAAAGATCTTTTACTTTAACTCCGCTGGGAATCGAAACATAGAACCTCCGACTGTGGGTCTAATGCTTTTCCATTAGGATACTAGAGAGATCGAGGGACGAATCCTTTTTCAGAAATACACGGGTTATTATGCCAGGTGTTACAAGTCGAATCTTTTCCACATTCGTGCGCAGACCTTTACAATTAAAATTCAAAACATCCACCACTGCAATTTTGTGATTGTGACTTTTCTTTTGTTAAAAGAGCTTCGTTTGAGAGTTTGAGCGCACCCTAGGCTCGCGACTGTTGGTTCTCGCACTTCGCGGTCGCTCTTTGCATTTCTCCCACATTCGTGCACAGAACTTTTAAAATCAAAGTACATCTTTTTCTTTACTTTCGAACTTCGATAATGTATGAAAAAGTCTCCAGAAGGAAAGGTCATTTGAATAAAGTAAGAAAAACCTCATATTTTGACAAAATTGGCAACAAACGTCCCTTTTCAAGCCTGTTGAAAGATAATTTATTTAATATACGACAATCTTAAACAAGAATAGAAACATACATTTATCATAAAGAAAATAAAATATAAATAATCAGATCTTAATCGATAATAAATTATGAAAATATAAAAATGAATAAATCTTTGAATGAGTTTGATTAAAACAAAAAAAGTCGAAAGTAACAAAAGTAGTAATTAAAGTTAAATAAAAACAATGCGTGTGTAGTCAATAAATTATGATAATAAATAAATAAGATCTTAAACTATAACAAATTATCAAGGCGCAAAAAAAATCTTTCCATGAAATAGATTAAAACAATGGAAAGTTGAGATTAGCAAGTTAAGTCAGTAAGGCTGAATAAAACAAAATAACAGTGACGAGCAAATACATTACGTATATATATAAAAAAGAAGATGGAAAAAAGATTGTTTTTGAAACATCATTTCATTCGTTTTCAAGAAGGATTGAAAGATAATATTAAATGTAAGATAAAAGGTTAAAATAAAGTTATTAACAATAACAAGTGTAGTCAATAAATCGGAATAGTGATAAAGCAAATAAATAGTGTATGAACAAAATTTACCTCAGAACACCAGTTGAGAAATGAGTAAAGGAGACACTTAAAATTCCGTGTTGGTATTAAAAATAAATATGGATTAAGTCTTATGGCTGTGAAAATTGGAAATGTGAGAAGTCCAAAGAAAATCAGCAAACTTTATCAATGTGTATTTGTTGAGATACGCATTGATGGTTGAAAAACAACATTTTGGATTTTCATGTTAGCTAAAGTTAACATCAATATACCTGTGTAAAAAGAAAATATAGAGAAAGTTAGAAAACAACAAAAATAATATGAAAACTGATGATTATTTTATTAGGTTATGTTAGAAAATTGAAGCATTATGAATTTAAGCACAAACAATATCTTACCAATACATTTTTCAATTATTAGAGATCTTTATTCAACTGGACAGTCCCAAATTTGTTCTCAAATGTAAAAGAGAAACGAATTTCTATTAAAAAAACATTGTAAAAACGAAAAACTCCAAAAAACAGCGGAAAACGTCATCCTTGGACGCCATGACTCAACACGTGTTCATAAAATCATCATTAGTAGGGAATACTACAAGTATTCATGAAGACATCAAGATGAAACTCTTTATTTGAAAAAGGGTAAAAGATGAAAGGAGATGTGTCAAAATATGTAGTTTGAGCATAAAAAGCGAAAATAAGTTATAAGAAGAAAAAATTTAATCAAAATCATGCCCAGTTTCAATTCGGTGTCTGTCAAGTGCAGTGATATTATCTAGATTATAATTTCGGCGAGTATGTCCTCTAATTCTATAGTGTAGAGATCTGCTCGTGTGTCCAACTTTAAAAATTTCACTGTAGTTCCATACATCTCAGGAATAACTGATAAACTTGCAACTATTTTAAGACAGAATAACATAAAAGTAATTTTCAGACCAATAAAATCCAACTCAAATATTTTTCCGTCTCCTAAAGACCAATTAGACATTTTTCAAAAAAGAGATGTTGTTTACAAATTTAATTGCTCGAATTGCGATTGCTGTTATGTTAGACACAGAATTAGACCTCTACACTATAGAATTAGAGAAATTTCCAAACTTCCTAACTTTTACTGTTCTCTATGCAACATTTAATTTTTTCTTCTTATAACTTATTTTCGCTTTTTATTCTCAATATACATGTTGGTAAGATATTATTTGTGATTAAATTCATAATGCTTAAATTTTCTAACATAACCTAATAAAATAATCATCAGTTTTCATATTATTTTTGTTGTTTTCTAACTTTTTCTATATTTTCTCTTTTACACAGGTATATTGATGTTAACTTCAGCTAACATGAAAATCCAAAATGTTGTTTTTCAACCATCAATGCGTATTTTAACAAATACACATTGATAAAGTTTGCTGATTTTATTTGGACTTCTCACATTTTCAATTTTCACGGTCATAAGACAAAATCTATATTTATTTTTATTACCGACACGGAATTTCAAGTGTCTCCTTTACTCATTTCTCAATTGGTGTTCTAAGGTAAATTTTGTTCATACACTATTTATTTGCTTTATCACTGTTCCGATTTATTGACTACACTTGTTATTTAAATTATCTTTCAATCCTTCTTGAAAACGAATGAAATGCTGTTTCAAAAAATAATCTTTTTCCATCTTCCTTTATGTGTGTGTTTGTGTTTGTGTGTGTGTGTGTATATTTATATATATTTGCTCGTCACTGTTATTTTGTTTTACTCAGCCTTACTGACTTCACTTGTTAACCTCAACTTTCCATTGTTTTAATCTATTTCATGGAAAGATTTTTTTTGCGCTTTGATAATTTGTTATAGTTTAAGATCTTATTTATTTATTATCATAACTTATTGACTACACACGCATTGTTGTTATTTAACCTTAATGACTACTTTTGTTACTATCGACTTTTTTTTTTAATCAAACTCATTGAAATATTTATTCTTTTTTATATTTTCATTTTCAATTGTGTTTTGTATTATAATCAGAGAATAACAGAATTTCTTAACGTCTTTACAGACTACATGGAGCTATGAATTAAACTTTTTTTCAAATTAATTTTTGTTTAATCTTCTCCTTTCGGTCCACTGGAAATCGATTTACAGAACTTCCAATTGCAGGTCGAATGCTTTCACATTAAGGTACTAGAGAGATCGAGAGTGTCTTTCTAAAAAAGAATTCTTCTTTCGACCTCTGTAGCTTAATTAGAAAGGACCCGTCCGGCAATCGGAAGTTCTGTGGTTCAATTCCCAGCAGAGCGAAATAAGAAGATATTTTTGCAACAAAAAATTAATTTAAAAAAAGTCTAATTTATAGCTCGACCTAGTCTGTAAAAACGTTCAGAAATTCGGTAATTCTCTGATAATGATAGAGATTCCTTGAAAAAAGTTTACTCGTAACACCTTTTATAATAATCCGTGTATTTACGACAAAGGATTCTTCTCTTGATCTCTCTATTAGCTTAATGGGAAAGCACACGGTCGGGAAACGGAAGTTCTGTTGTTCAATTCCCAGAGGAGCGAAAAAAGATTTTTCAACAAACAAAAAATGAAGTTAAAAAAAAGTCTAACTCATAGCTCATATTCTCTTATTCTTTGTTGAAAATAAAGATTCCTTAACAAATTTGACTTCTAGCACCTGGAATAATTATCCGTGTATTTCTGAAAAAGGATTCTTCTCTCGATCTCTTTAGTAGCTTAAAGGTAAAAAACCCAACCAGGCATCGGATCTTCTATGGTTTGATTCCTAGTAGAAAGACAAGAAATGATCTTTTTTCAGAAAAAATGTAATTTAATCAAAATAATTAACTTATTATTTTCAATAAATATTTCAATATTCTGGACTTGTATAAATATAAATTTCTGTGTACAGATTCATGTAGGATGGGAATAATGTAGAAGAAGTTTTTAAAGTACGAATGAATAATTTATTTTTGGGAATTGTACAATGAAAGTGCATCGGATCGATGCATTCGTTCTGTACATTATAATGTTATAGTATGATGCTTTCAAATTTGAAAAGCCAGAAAACCGCATATGATTTCATTATACTAAAATTATTCTTAATTAAAAATTAATTTATATTAAAAATTTACTGTCCTTATAAACGAATAAAATTCATATTTGAAAGTTTACCAATATCAAAGCGACTTCAAACATGCCGTAAATACTTTAGAAATATTTGATCTACATTGAGATTAAACAAAATGTTGTAGATTAAAATAATTGCTGGGAAGACTAATCCGCGAAAAATTTCCGTGCCTACATTTTTGGGAAGCCGATTTTCCAAAAGATATTAAAAATAAATATAAATTTCACTTTTTAGCCTTTTGAAAGCTGCCGAAGAAGTTCACCTGCCAAAGACCTTGCGACAGGAATTCGGTGGCGGTCTAAAGGAATTCGTCGGCTCAGAAGCCGCATGTTTTGAAGGTAGTGACGACGAGACACGTTTCTTCACAACTCAGGAACGACAGTCACTAGTTTTGCACCTTCTGCACACACTGAGGGCTGCTTCCCACGATCTGCACAGCCTGCCTGGCCTTAAAATGGTCGACGGCCAGGCGATCATTCCAAAATGCTTATCCGCAGGCGTGATATCACAGGTGCCCAAGCCTCTTTTAACTAAAATTTTTTCATAGTTTCTTTGAAATTGAAACCGGCCGCAGTAGCTGGATGGTGATTCTCGACTGATTGATCGTTCGGAATTCTCGCTTAGTCGTATTTGCTTTGCGTTTAACTACTGTCGAGCGGAAGGTTTGATGCTGAGGATGGATGTGGGCACTCAATGCTATCGAATTTGTTTACACTCAAACTCGTATGTCATAACCGGCTGCGATCAGGACTTTTGGTTTTCTGCAGTTTTCTACTTATCTGGTCAAACTTCCTGGCTCTAAGGCTTAATCTATTGAAGTTAGATTATAGTGTACCTAAGATAGTTTCTGGAGCAGGGTTCTGATCCAAACTAAACGTCAATAAACTAGCAACTTGTCATTTACCAGTCATTATATGATATCTAGTAGGAACCTACATTAGCGGCAGATGATAAGACAGGAATCTACAATCCAAAATGACGTTTAGTTAGACAATTACATTACCTGTAGTTAATAATGTCCCACTCCTGTATTACCTTCAGTCGATAATGTCGGAATTCAGAGTATCTCTGGCCGATAAAGAAAAAATCTAGATTGCATAGTGTCGGCAATGTAGAATTAGTTCTCATTAAGTTGTAGAAGTATTAGTGGAGTACGATAAGCAAACGATAAAAGAAGGCTGACAAAAAACAAGTGCGCGCGAAATTCCAAATTCATACCAACGATGCTTCTTCCTTCGATGTAAGACAGATTGATGCACTGCAGGTTTAAGAGAATCACAACCTCATAACATACAAAATTTATTATTTACAAAATTCGTAAAGAAAATGATAGTTATTCTGAATATATAAATTCAAAATGGTTATAGATTGCTCCAAAGCATTGAAAACAGAGTGTCTATGTCTGGGCTGCATCGTCTATCTTCTGAAACATATCCTAATAGTTAGCATCCTCAAAAATTTCCATGATTCTTCTGGGTAAAGAGATTGAAAATTAGTCCTCTGACTGAGGCACAATCTTTGTACCGTAAGGAATGTTACCAGACGTCCATTCGAGACCATGTCTGCTTATGTCATTGGATCATATGTGTTCATTTCAAAAGAAAGCTTTCCTTCTGTTGTAATGTAACTAGCATTCTCATTCTTGAAAAAAATTCCAATCGGGATCATTCTTGTCATAATAATATTCACCTAACTCATTCACAGTATATTTATCATTTTTATTTTACGTATGATATAATTACAGAAAATATTGAAAAAACGAGTATCTTCACATTTTTTCTTTCATAGAAAGAAATGTATGCATTACTAGCTATAAAATAGAATTTTCCACTATATCTCATATCACCATCACATTGCATTGGCACAGGTATATACATATGAGAACCCATTTTCTTTCATTCAACATTTTTTCTACTGTTTAACTTTTTAATAATCTTTATCATCTAACCTAACTTATACAGTCATAAAAACATGAAAAGTATCAATTGCATTTTGGATGAGTCTCCTGTCAGCCTAAACTCCATTTGCTAATCTTTACTATTTACAAATTGTATTTGAGTTTTCTTATCGTGTGAATAATAAAGATCATATTATAACTCATTTAATTTTAGTTTAAAATAGTTAATTTTATGAAACTAATATACGTGGTGATATTTTTAACTTGAAACTTTCAAATATTTCGAAAAATAGGCACTCTATTTAAAAATATTATGATTCAAAATTTAATCACTCTGATGAGTACATACAGTGATGTTAAAATCGGTTCCCCCACACCGCCCCCTGGGGTGGGGGTGGATGGAAGTTCAAAATCTTAAATCGGCACCCCTATTTTTTATTACATATTCGGATTCTTTGGATAAAAATGCATATGATTTGTATAAAACATTTTTCTCGTTTCACTATAGATGGCGCTGTAAACGACGAAATTCAAATTTTCTTCATTTTCTGTCACTGAGAATGCACGCTTACGATTTTGCAATACTCGAAATTAGTCTCAAAACAAACTACACCTTTTAGCATAACCTAGGAACAACGACGTTGACGTAGCAGTTTTTTATTCCCTGCGGGGTGCTTTATTAACGTAAGTCCCCTTGCCTCTCACGATTCGGGATGCTTGATTAACTAGAGTCCCCTCGTCTCTCACGATTCGAGGTACTTAGGGTATCATCTTTTAATTAAAGTAAGTCCTCAAAATGATTACCTTCTGATTCCACGCACTTATTAATCCACAATTTAAATGAATTTACACAACGGAGAAGTGTATCTTCTTGAATTTCAGCACATGCACTTGTAATTCGGTCAATCATATTCTCACGTGTTGTTGAGTTTTCTTCGTACACTTTGTCTTTCTGATAGCCCCACAAAAAGAAATCTGATGAAGTAAGATCTGGCGATCTTGCAGGCCAATTTATCGGACCACCTCTACCAATCCAGCGATCATTGAAATCACGATCAAGAACTTCTCGTGCTACCGATGAATAGTGTGTCGGACAACCAACATGTTGAAAACATATTTTCTGTCGTACTTCTAAGCTCAAGTCTTCAAGCAATATTAGCAGGAGAATTCAGGAAACACTGATAATGTAAACGTATTACTTAATAATTACTTCTCAAGAGTGGACATACGTTTTGGCATGTTTTTCAAAATAACAATTACCAAAGAGATCAGAAGCTCTATTACCCTTATTTTTAACCGACTTCGAAAAGAAGAAGGTTCTACCTATGTTCGTCGCGATGTATTTTTTTTATGTACGAGTTTTTATTGCACTCGTTCAACGATTCTGTAGCGATTCGAACAAAAAATTTTTTCCGTGGTCAGTCATGTCACAATGAAAATGGTGTATTTTTATTGTTAATGTATTGCAGAATCATAAGCGTGCATTCTCAGTAACAGAAAATGAAGAAAAATTGTATTTTGTCGATTACAAAAGCCATCTATCGCGAAACGAGAAAAATGTTTCATACAAATCATGCGCATTTTATCTAAAGAATCCGAATATGCAATAAAAAATAGGGGTTCCCTCTTAAGATTTCGAACTTACCCCCACCCCCAGGGGCGGTGAGGGGAAACAGATTTTAACATCATTGTCTATACTCTTCAGAGAGACTAATTTTTGATTCATAACATTTTTTCATAGAGTGCCTATTTTTCAAGAATGTCTTTCATGCTATTGTGTCCGGTTATCGCATCGAGAGCACTAGACATCGCAGATGTATTCTCATGCTATAAGATCGATGAAAAAAAGAGTGTTGGTGATCCGCGTTCGTTGTGGTGGTTAAAGAAGCAGTTATGGGATTCCAGGCGTAAGACAGGAAGCTAGGTCCTCTTATGAGAAAGGATTTTCAAAAACAGAAATTTTATGAATAAGTATAAAGTATCAATTACACCCTGTAAACATCACAAAATACATTTTTCAAACTTTTGTATCAATATTTATAATATAGCCTTTGTAGAAGGTTCATTATTCCTCTTCCCTCTGTCACTTGCAAATTAAGGTTAAATTTACTATGGTTCACCGTATATTCTTCAGCCTTATTTCCACTGAAAGTATGAATTACCTTTGTATATGAACATTAAACACATATTTAAAATTTAGTTACGCAAAAGTTTTTGGCCACCTCTTTTTTTATGGCTACAAAATTCTCTTAATTTTAATTATACTAGAACTACAAAAACTTCTGTTTGAAAGGTTGATTTTTTTAGAAATTTTGTATGTATATTTTATTAATAAATAATA
>NC_046663.1:90662170-90671244 GCF_010883055.1 Belonocnema kinseyi | reverse complement strand
TTATTATTTTATATATGTATATTTTGTATGCCCTGGGTGAAGCCTATTTGTCTAGTTTTTAAGTAGATATTGAAAAAATAGTGTAAATTTCAATGTTTTCTTAAATTTTCAATGACTTCCGAAATAATCAACATTATTCAATGTTCTGGACCTAAATCTATTGTCGTTGAGTCCGCGTTCATTTGTGGCCTGGCTGCCGAAAAATCAGGTACTAAACTTCGAGTGAGTGCATGTTTGCACAAGTGTTCCTTGTGTGCGTGCTACATCATGGCGACTGCGAAATATAAAAGTGGTGAATTTTGCTGGTGGGCACTTGGATTTCTATTGAAAGTAAGTAAATTTAATCTTCCTTACAATAATTCTTGATTTTAATATATTTATTTAAATAAATTGCAAAGAAAACATTTTTCGTAATCGAGAGCCACCATAAATAAATTTCATTTTGCTAAAATTTGTGCAGATTTTCGTAATTCATTTCTAATAATAATCAATTCACAATAATTATTTAATCATTTATGTTTCAGAATGAGTGCCCAAGTTTATAATCTCCGAGGTGCGAAATATGTGGCAGCGTCTCTGTCAGATGCGCAAGAGGAGCTTTTTTCCGACGATAGCGACGATAGAAGTTCATTGGTAGTATCTCATAATTAAGGTACTCGTAAGTTTATAAATGAATAGATCATTTAATGACATTGTAAAAACTGGAAGTTGTAACAAAAAAGTTGTAAAAACAGCAATATTTTGTGTGGTAAGAAAAATATTTTTGCAAAATATATGAAACATATAATCGCAAAGTTTCTATGAATATCCCTCAAAGTATATATTTATTCACGAAGTTTTAGAGATATATGCGCATAATGTGTGACAATCATCCTGCACCTGTATGCATTGAATGCAAGCGTTTGGCCAGAAACTTAAAATTTTCTTGTATTTTTTAAGTATTAACATAATTTGTATGCTAAATAAATGGTTTTATATTATTTTTTTGTTATTTAATATATTTACTCTTACTTGTCCACTCTGAAAGCACGAAATTCCCCCTTGGAAATATAGTAACTTCGGGGGCATGGGAAAAATACTTAATATAATTATATTACTTCTCTTTTTTTTTCTTTATCAACAATGTTTTAGCTAATAAATCGCGTTTGTTTCGTTGAATTTCATTAAAATGCAAAAAATAAGATTGTTCAAAAGAAAAAATTTTATTTAAACATACTCTTTTTAAAACAATTTTTTTATAACAAAATGTATTTGTTTGTTAATTCAAATTGCAGAATTGTATTCAACCGAAAATTTCACAGCAAAAACATTTGTCTTTCGATATGTTTTGAACATTTCTTCATCTTTAAATCAGCTGCTGAAATCGCGAAATCCCAATTTGCACATATGTAAGGTACATGGGTGCTGGAATGAAGTGTACGGTGAGAGGTTTAAGGTTCATGAATGAAACCTTCATTTACATCGCACCTCTTCCGTCCAAACTAAAAAGATACATAAGTGACGTTCTCATAAACAATGTGTTTTTGGTATCGTTGGATTCGTAAGAGAAAGCTGCATCTAAGTGTGTCAATAAAAATTATTAATCATTAATATTTATTGCAAAAACGATTTTCATAAATGAAGAAATTCGACAAAGTTGAAAAATACAACAGAAAAGGAGACACCAAGCACTTTGCGTGTCCTAAAAGTTGTAAAAGGCATGCAATACGTCATGAGCATACACATGAAAAAAAATAAAGAGCTTCGTGTATTTTTTCCGTAGTAAAAGTGACCGAGTGCAAAGCGAAATTACAAACGAAAAGAATCGCTTTCCCTTATATATGTTTTCGATTTGTGAATTAGCTCGGACTCTGATCGGAAATCCACGGGAAATAAGACCCGGCTAAATTCGGTTATACACTAGTGACGATCCTTCGGGAAAGTTCGGAACAGCCACTGAATACGCAGTGTCTCTTACGTATGTTTTTTGTTCTATTTTGAGGATGCGCTCGAGCTCTTCGGCAAAGGCATCGTCCATGAGTGACTTTGTGTTCCTTTTGCCTTGTATTTTTTACGTTCCGCGACTAGTAAAACATCGCAAGTCCATTTTCTAATAGAAATTGTTTAAAAAATCACTTTCTTATTGCGAAATATGAAAAAGCACATTATTTTCACCCAAATAGCGAATTTTAATTATCCAAAATTTTATTCGATTTTTAAGTTCTTTGGGCAAGAAGTTTTTCTCAATTTTCTCAGTTCGAGTCAGATTGAACTTATGTATCTTTTTCGTTTGTATGGCAGGCCTCTAGTATCTACCTTTTCTGATATCGATAAACCGTTTACCCGATGGTTATATTTTGGGAAAGAAGAGTTAAATTTTTGCTTTCGAGAATCATCATGTTTTATAAGTTATTACTTTTTCCATTTCGCTTCTTACCTAAGTTAGAAAAATTATAATATCCTTATCAATGATTAGTTATTTATTTAATAGTTAAAAATAGTTTGTCATGCATTAACTGATTATTAGTTAACGTATTTTAATATTAAAAAGTAATTTGCATTTATTTCGCATTAACGACCAACTTTGGCTTCCGGTCAGCTCCAGTATGAGTAGTAACTGAAAGTAGCTTGGTAAATTAAATCTCCCTCGTGGATCCTTACATTGCGGTTTACACGTTGTTTACCCGTTCTACTCGAAAATACCATACGATTGGGCGGTGAGCGCCTACTGGAGTTTCCTTAATTTCATCTGAGTTTAATGGTATAACCATGCCGCTTTGCATGTTTATTTTCACTCGTTTCCTATTGCTTCTACGATATATTCCAGCAAGAAGCTCAGGACTCTCCAATATTGCAAAGATATTACCATCATATGTTGATAGAACAATTTGTTCTTGGGTCGGCATAGGCTCAAAGACATTATGTCTTATAATTAAATTAGTTGGTGTATTCACAGGAAAAGTGTATCTTCGAAGTTTAAATATTCGGCGCGGATTCGTATAAGAAATAAGCCGAATAAATTGAAGTTCTTCAAGTCCATATGTAATTCCATCAGGTCCAGGAAGCCTGATAGGAGGACGCATGCACCGATGGTGTGGCTCAGCAAGAGGAAGAGACGTCTCAGGTGGATCATGTTTTTCAGAGAAATAAGGTCTGCCACGAGCAGGGCCAGGGATAGGGGCCCCATTAGGCAAACAATCGAATTGTGAACTTAACTCTGCAATATGGAAAAGAGGATTACATTTTTTGATGTTAGTATTTCATGAACCATTCTTATAAATATTTCCAGGCAAGTCCGAGGACATGAGGGAAGTTTGCCCTTGAGAAATTCCTAAAAGCTTGACTAGCAACATAAAGGGCGATGAAAGGAAGCACGAAAAACCCACAGGGCTTGTAAACACACCTTGTCTTGACACGTGAATCCTCTTCATTTCATATTTAGTTCCTTTATAGAAACGAAGACAAAAATATGAGCTTATTTTTAATCTTTCGTCCTCCGTTTCATCGTCCTTGAGGGAAGAATATTGTAATATATTAAATGAAGCTTATAGAAAGAAATCGTTTTCTCGGTTCTCAAAACAGGATAGTTTTGCAATTAAATATAATAATGTGGATCTTATAAGCGTTTCAAAAAAAAAAGGATTACAAAAATTCGGTAACTTTAATTCTTTATTTTTTTCAATGGTTTAAGAGCATTTTTTCTACAAGAAAATATACCTGACGCATACGGAAGTAAAGCTTAACACAAACAGAACGTAGATATGCTCCAGTTTAGAATTAATCATTAGCTATTGGCTTTGTGTGTTGAAAGTTTTATTAGAACATCTATAGAATGTAATTTCTCGTAGGAAGAATAGACATTAACCATCCAGTTCTGTCCGATTACTTTCATCGGCCGAGACGGAAGCCTTAGATCAAACTTACTGCCACGAAGTTTGGGGAGCCAATCAAGACAGAGTCAATACGATAGACCAGCAACATCTGAAGTGCTTTAAGGTGACGACTCGACTGAAGGACGAGCTGCTAGATTGATACGATACCAGTATGGCCCCGAGCAAAAAGGTTACATGGCACAAACATCCAAAGCTCTCACACTTTTCGCAACAACTGCTTCTAAAACTCGCAGATAAACTCCGGAAAAGATATTACATATATATGAAAGGCGCCTACTCTACTGCAATAAAAACAATTTGGCAATAGAAACAAAATGTACACCTTCGCCGATTTGATTCTTCCTAATATATGTTTTAGTACTCAAAAAACTAAGCGACACGTATTTTCTTCATCTGCGGAAAAACACTTTAAGAGGGTAAAACAGTCCCTCAAGGATAGGAGCACTTAAGACAAAACCCAGCCAAGATATACTAATGTTTTTAATATTCATGGTACAAAAGCGGAAATATTGGAGAAAAACCAGGTAAGTTCGAAAATCCAATTGACTTTAGCCTTGGTGATTCTTGTAAAATACATTGGACATATTAGTTTGTACGGATATCGCTGTAATTCGATATTCGTGGTGTAAGAAATCATTATGTTTTAAAACGTAAATTTTGAAATGTAAATATGATTTAAACGCATTAATTTTGTCTAAAATCGATGTATGCTTTTTTTTAATTTTTTTGTGTAAAAATATTTTAGGGGTAGTTATCCTCTTCCATTTTCTTTTTTTCTTAATAATACATGAATACCTTCATCCTCTCTTTTGTGTGCAACACGCATTTTCTTCTTGGCTTTCTTGCTCGATTTTAGACTTTTTTTGTGATTTCATACATAATAGAGGTGTGGTTTACCTCCGCTTAATTTTTGTTTTCACGTTGGATGGACTCTATTTTACTTCCTTTCGTTTAGCAGTTTTCATGGACTTCATTTTACTTCCTTCGTTATAAAACTATCTTCCCAATTGCCTTTGTGTATGGAAAGTATACATTACCATAGACACAAAATAAAAAGTGTTTCGGAGTAGCCACCCATTAATTTAAAAAAAATTGTCGAAACACAGCTTTATTTTTGTCTCATATATTTTTTTAAGGTGTCCCTGTGAATTCAAACATTTTACCCCTTTATTTTTGTTGTTCTTGAGAAAATTACATTATTCATTTTTTATCTCGAGGAAAATTATACAGTAGTTTTGGTCAAAATCAATTTGGTTTTTTTATACACAAAACTATACAATTGACACTTGAGAGCCCTATCTTTGAAAGTCTGTTTCACTCCCTAAAGTGTTTTTCCGCAGATAAGAAAAAATCGTGTCGCTTAGGTCTTCAATTACTACAACATAAATCTTGGAGAATCAAATCGGCAAGGGATACCTGAAGAACCGTCCCCTTCCTTGTGAGCATTGTGTTTAAACGCAATAAATGTACAGTTACCGCAGTCAGCACATATGTACGGAAATCGGTCTCCTTATTATTACTCCGTGGGCAAACCATAAAACAAAACCAACAGCTGATCATAAAACAAAGACACATGCATCAACTCAGCAGAAATATTAGCCGGGCTAGACAGCGTATGCTTCCCGCATGCAGTGAGTGATTGACTACATAATATCAGGCATGCAGTTATCTGCCAGGGTCCGAGAGTTTGCGCGCGAACTACCGAATCCGTCATCACATACTCAAAAAGTCTAAGCTGCTGACCATTAGGCAACACATTGTTGATAGCATACGGTTGCTACCTGATTCTAGGAGAAGTATAGAGCGGAGGGAGAGGTAGCTCAGTGAAAACCAACGCTTTTTCTCTGAACTATGTCGTCTCTTCCAAGACAATCGGTTCTATGTGGCTAGAGATGTAAGAACAACGCAGCTCAGAGAAAAACGTAAAAGGTTGTCGGAAGAACCAGCTCATCTATAGATGCGTCTCTAAAGACATAACATAACATCAGCGCTCCCTTTCGATGGCCTTACTTGAATAACAGAAAGGTGCCTATTCAACTTCCCACAGATTTACTATCTGTCTATTGGAAAGCTTGAAAGTTCATCCCCACATAGTGAAGCGCATAGAGAAATTGATTCCCCTTTGGAAAACTAGATTTAGTATCTCATCTGGAAAATATCGTGTGGCCACGTCGCAATTCACAAGGGTACTTCTACGGCAAACCTAGGTATCGAAAGAATAGGGTCATTCATTTATTTTATATGGATGATCTCGAGATTTATGCTAGAGATCCAGAGCAACTAAATTTAGGTCTAGAGATTGTCAAGAAGTTAATTTAAATTGAGGATAACTTACTGGTATCTCCGAAGACGCTAATCTTGTCAACAGTAGCGCTTTGCGACTCTTTGGCGCTATAAATATCTAGGCGTGCCACAAAGCCGCATTCAGGGCGTAACATATATAAAGGATCCTTTCCAAGGCAAATTCAAATGTTTTAATCCGACAGATGTGGATCTCACGCCGCGTCAAGGTTATCGCGACATACTGAATTTTAAATGTCTTCACAACAGGATCATCCTGGGTAAAGCCCATATAGTCGAAAATGGATGATACCCTCTTCTTGAATTGGTCAGGAAACACGAAGAAGTGGACAAAGGAGCATTTCTGTACAACGAAGCGGAAAAGACTGATAAACACTTGGCCTTGAGTTCAATATCAGGGATGAGCAAAATTCATAATTCATTATCCATCTCAAGTACTCACTCCTAAAAGCCTAGATGAAAAAAGCACAGGAGAAAAAATATTGCGAACAGCTTCTCGACAGGAGGACGCATGACATCTTTTACATAAATGTGAAGGATCAGACGATGACTTCTGAGCTAAAGTTCGGTAATGTCAAATCACTTGACTGATCTCGGACACATAAAATGTCATTTTCACTTTATCGTACCGTTGCGTCGCCACACTTAAATAAAAAAAATTCCGATGAAGCTGCAGAGCGCGTCATGCACACCTTAAGCATCTAGCACGCGTAAAATATAGTTGACCTTTTCATGTGGGAAGGACGTACATCCAAAAGCACATTGCGGCGTTAACAATTGTTTTAGTTGCGCACTAAAGGCCAGACATAGTTCTCCTCGACTTCGAAAAACGAACGATGTTCGTTATCCGTCTCTTCAGGGTGCACGAGACTTTTGCCCCCGCGATATTCTTTATGACCAAATTTAAACTCTTCAAATCGGTTCACACCGCCCCCTGTGGGTGAGGTGGAGGCAAGTTCGAAATCTTGAAAGGGAACCCCTATTTTGTATTGCATATTCGGATTACTTGGATGAAAATGCGTATGATTTGTCTAAAATATTCTTCTCGTTGCGCGATAGATGGCGCCGCGATCGACGACATTCAATGGAATTCAATTGAAAGTGCAACAAAAACTCGTACATAAAAAAATACATCGCGACGAACACAGTTACAACTTCCTTCTTTTTGAAATCGGTTTAAAATAAGGGCAATAGAGCCTCGGATCTCTTCGGTCCTTATTATTTTGAAAAACATGCCAAAACGTATGTCCGTGCTTAACAAGTAATTATTAAGTAATAGGTTTACATTAACAGTGTTTTCTGAATATTCCTAAATTTTAGCTCTGGCATTATTCTAGATTGAAGTCAGCGTAGTCTATCGAAACATAATGGCAGTATTTACTTTTTTCTTTCCTTGCAGTAAATTTAAAAAAAATACATTTAAGACAAAACTCATTTCAATTAGATCAAAGATTATTCTAAACATTACTTTACAATGGAGCATCTAACGGTACGAGAAAAAATTGAAATGGTTCTGGTGTATGGAGAAGCTACAAGAAATCTTGATAAGGCTGTCAATCTCTACGCTCAGCGTTTTCCAAATTTAATTGTGTCACGTGCTTCATTTTATTGTACTATTACAAAATTTACTACCGATGGGAGTATTCAACCTAAGAGAAAGATCCGTACAACAATAGTCACACGAAAAAATAATGAAATTGCTTTATTAGCTGCAGTGGCCAATAATCCTCACGTTAATACACGAGAAATTGCTCGTTATTCCGAAGTGTCTCAGAGTAGTGTTTGGAAAATTTTTAAACGTAATAAATTTCATCCGTATCTTGTATCTTTACATCAAGAACCTTATGGCTTTGATTTCCAAAATCGGGTAGCTTTTTGTCAGTGGGCACGTGAACAAATACATCAAAATCCCAACTTTTCTCGTTATGTATTATTCTCTGACGAGTCGTCTTTTACGAACCATGGAATAGTTAATCGACACAACATGCATTACTGGAGTATTGCAAATCCGCAGTGGCTTCATGAAGTCGAACGCCTGTCAACAGAATGTGTGAAATAATTGGTAACAAATTGACCGGTCCCCACATTATCGAAGGCATCTTAAATAGTCCAAAATATATAGAGATTTTGGAAAATGAACGGCCAATACTGCTTGAAGACTTGCGCTTAGAAATACGGCAGAACATGTGGTTTCAACTTGATAGTTGTCCGGCACACTAAACCGAAGGGCCTATGACAAAGCCACCGAACGCGTCCTCGGGTTGCGGATAGAGGGTCCCTGTATCAAGGGTTTCTGCTGAATATGGTTACAAAAATAAATAGGCAGTCGCGGACAATTGTCCAGGGGTGGTCCCGAAGGAATTAACCCCCAAGCGGAGGTGTGAAAACCGTGCTGAAAGCTGAATGGCACCTGGGTGAGGTGTCTAAAACGGTGACTCTGGGATACCGGGCGATCTCTCAAAGTACGCAGCCTTATCCTTGCATGCTGGGCTCTACAAGGATAGACGAACCCCTTTCCCGAGCTTCTCGTGGGAACAACAATGACAACACCAAACATAGTTGTAGTAAGTGCGGTTCAAAACAACAGAACGCGCATGGCTCCCGACAATGGGTCGGCCAACAAGCCGACCAATCTAGAGCTGGGGGAGCCACTGAAAATGGATTCAATGCGATGGATCGGCGGGATCTCGCGACCTTTGGGTGCACGGAGCAACTGAATTACGACTTGCTAGAGTGCTACGATGCGAGTGTGGCCCGTGAACGGGGTTACATGGCACGGTTGCATGCTCTGTGGTGCGAGACCTCTGGGCTATCAATTATTGTGTGTATAATGCAGCGAGAGCTCTGGCCGATGCGAACCGTAAAACAAAACCAACGGCTGATCATAAGACCAAAAGACGA
>NC_046663.1:90660925-90662070 GCF_010883055.1 Belonocnema kinseyi | reverse complement strand
AATATTGAATCTTGAGTGTCTTCACAACAGGATTATTCTGGGTACAGCACATAGAGTTGCAAATGGAAGAGACCCTCTTCTTAAAATGGTCAGGAATCACGACGAAGTGGGCAAAGGAGCATTTCTGTACAAAGCAGCGGAGGAGGCTGCTGAAACACGCGGACATGACTTCAGTATTAGGGGTGAGCAAAATGCATCAAATCTTATCTATCTCGAGTACTTACTTCTGAAAGACCGGATTAAAAAAGCACAAGAGAAAAACTTTCGTGAACAGCTCCTCGATAAGAGGATGCACGCTATCTTCCACAGAAATGTGAAGGATCAGTCAATGTCTTGTGAGCGAACGTTTGGTTTCCTTAAATCTCCCGGATTGAAGTCTGGTACAGAGGGTTTCATTTTTGCATACCAAGACGGTGTCATTTCCACCTTAACATACCGTCGCCACATTTTGAGCTAAGACATTCCCGATGATAGCTGCAGGGCGTACCATGCACACCTCGAGCATTTAGCTCACATACTATCTAGTTGTCCAACACACGCGGGAACGACCTACATTCAAAGGCACAATGCGGCACTAAGAGTTCTTTATTACCATCTCTGTCACTCCTACGGCATTCACCTTAATATCGCTCCTCTAAATACTCCTAGGGAAATTGAGTCAATTGTCGAGAATGGGAAGTGCCGCATATACAGGAACTTTATATTCTCGACAATTGTTTCTGTTGCTCACTCCAGGCCTGACATGATTCTTCTTGACTTCGAGAAGCGAACCATGTTCGTTATCGAATTTTCGGCACCAGCTGATAAAAACATCATAGCCAAGGAGAATGAAAAGAAAGAGAGGTATCGAGACCTTATAAGGGAGTTGCAACGATTGTGCCCGGAATATTCTGTTAAACTGATCGTCCTTATCATCGGCGCTCTTGGAGGTGCCAAGCTTTCACTTGCTAATGGCCTAAAAAGCATCCCTGCGTGTCAACAATATGCTAGAACACTTGAGGAAAAATGCAGAAGGCGGTTGTCCTTGGGTCACTCCGTGTTCTTAGGGTGCACGAGGCTTTTGCTGGGTCGTCGTATTGATTCCTTCACAGACTGTAACCACCTATCTCATGGTTGTGAGACGTGGTTGTGGCTGAAATTTTATG